>NC_092238.1:44505771-44593271 GCF_036320965.1 Panulirus ornatus | reverse complement strand
TCAATCCTAGAAATCACAATCAACGAGTTCGAACTTATGACCAAATCATCTGAGTAGCACGTCTTCGGTGAAGCTAGGTTTGTACTTTGGGCAATACTGGTCGCTCTGGCGGGAGCCGAGTATATACTTGTAATCGGGAGTTACCAGAGTTGTATTAGAGCATCTGAGAATAATCGACAAAGGAGCCACGCACCATAACCACGTACCATAATTCTATCTCACTATCATCGACCAGGAGCCCTACTAGTTACTTGACACCCCGTACTCGTTACTCTCCTTCCCAGCGCTCGCACTTCAGTTAGATTAGAAGAATGGTTCATCCTGTCGATTGAATCTTGCTTGCATGGCGTCGTCCCACAGTCCGCATCATTTTCATCCACCTTCCTCCATGCCCATGATTACCACCTACCTCTCTCCATCCCCATCATTGCCATCCACCTTCCTCCGTCGCAGTCATTGTCATTTGCCTCTTCCTATCTCCGTTATAGCCATTCGTCATTCCCCATCGCTATCGTTACAAACCACTCTTCCACTTCCCATCATCGCTATCCACATTTCCCAATTCCAATTATTACCGTTCATCATTACCCATCCCTCCATTACCATCAACCTCTATCCACCCCCGTCATCACCATATATCTCTTTCTATCAACATTGATACCATCCACCACTCCCTATACTCAAAATCATCATCCACCTCTCCCTATCCCCATCACTGCCCTCTACCACTTCCTATCCACAAAACTGCCATAATCCTCTCCCTATCCCCATCATTACCCTCCACCACTTTCCATACCCACCATTACACAATACCCTCCCTATCCCCGACATTTCCACAACCCTCTCCCCATCTCCAACATCACCAGAACCCTCTCCCCATCCCCAACTATAGCAAAACCCTATCCCCATTCCCAACATCATCAGAACCCTCTCCCTATCCCCAACATCACCACAACCTTCTCCATCGTTGTCAATACCACCAACTTGTCTCTAATCCTCATCTATACCATCCACCTTTGCCCATCCTATCATTTCCATACACCTTTGTCCATCCCATCATTACCATACACCTCTCCCTATCTCCATCTATACAGTTAACCTCTCCCTATCTCCATCATTACTATTCACCTCTCGCCATCCCCATCATTACGATCCACATCTCATCACCAAAGAACTTTGAATCTTATTCTTAAGCCCTCAGGTCTCATAACTCTACCATGACTCATATCTTTAGGTCACTGTCTTCCCCAGTACTGACCACCGCTCGCCATCAACACCCAGTCTAGCCCAGACCCTACCTTTCCCAGTTATCGTAATGATAAAGGACAAGTAATCAGTTCCCATCCAGCATTTAGTGAGATTATAAAAAAAAAAAAACGCGGAACGCTACTAAGCAGGTTATATGTAAAGATGTAAAGAATATTGGTATTATGTTTGGTGTCTCCCGCGTTAGCGAGGTAGCGCAAGGAAACAGACGATAGAATGGCAAAACCCACCCGCATACACATATATATTTACATAAACGCTCACACATGCACATATACATACCTATACACTTCAACGTATACATACATATACATACACAGGCATATACATATATGCACATATACACATTCACACTTGCAGCCTTCATCCATTCTCGTCGCCAACCCGCCACACATGAAACAGCATCCCTTCTCCCCCCGCACGCGCGCAAGGTAGAGCTAGGAAAAGACAACAAAGGCCACATTAGTTCACACTCAGTCCCTAGCTCCCTATCCACATTCAGGCCCCAGAAAACTTTCAATGGTTTACCCCAGACGCTTCACATGCCCTGGTTCAATCCATTGACAGCACGTCGACCCAGGTATACCACATCGTTTCAATTCATTCTATTCCTTACTCGCCTTTCACCCTCCTGTATGTTTAGGCCCCAGTCACTCAAAATCTTTTTCACTCCATCCTTCCACCTCCAATTTGGTCTCCCACTTCTCTTCGTTCCCTCCAGCACTGACACATATATCCTCTTTGCCAATCTTTCCTCACTCATTCTCACAATGTGACCAAACCATTTCAATACATCCTCTTCTGCTCTTAACGCTCTTATATTACCACATATCTCTCTCACCCTTTCATTTCTTACTCCATCAACATACCTCACACTACATTTTGTCCTCAAGCATTTCATTTCCAACACATCCACCCTCCTCCGCACAGCCATACCTATAGCCCACGCCTTGCAAACATATATCATTGTTGGAATCACTATTCTTTTAGACAGACCCATTCTTGCTCTCCGAGATCAAGTTCTCGCCTTCCACGCATTCTACAACGCTCCCAGAACTTTCGCCCCAGCCTCCACCCTTTGACTCACTTCCCATCCCATCCAGTGCCAAATCCACTCACAGATATCTAAAACACCTCACTTCCTCCAGTTTTTCTCCATTCAAAACTACCGCCCACTTAACTTGTCCGTCAACCCTACTGGATCCAATAACATTGCTCTTATTCATATTTACTCTCAGCTTTCTTCTTTCAAACAATTTACCAAACTCAGTTACCAGCTTCTACATTCTCTCACTCGAATCAACCACCAGCGATGTATCATTAGCGAACAACAACTGACTCTCTTCCTAAGACCTCTCATCCACAACAGACTGCATATTTGCCTCTTTCTCCAAAACTCTTGCATTCACCTTTCTAACAACCCCATCCATAAGCAAATTCAACAACCATGGAGACATCACGCACCTCTGCCGCAAACCGACATTCACTGGGAACCAATCACTTTCCTCTCTTCCTACTCACACACATGCCTTACATCCTTGACAAAAACTTTTCACTGCCTTTAGCAACTTACCTCCCACATCATATACTCTTAATACCTCCACAAAGCATTTCTATCCACTCTATCATATGCCTTCTCCAGGTCAATAAAGGCTACATACAAATCCATCTGTTTTTCTAAGTATTTCTCACATACATTCTTCAAAGCAAACGCCAAATCCGCACATTCTCTACCACTTCTGAAACCACACTGCTCTTCTTCCCCAATCTGATTCTCTGTACATGCCTTTACTTTCTCAATCAATACCCTCCCATAAGATTTCACAGGAATACTCAACAAATTTATACCTTTGTAACCTGAACACTCACCTTTATCCCCTTTGCCTTTGTACAATGGTACTATGCTTGTTTTCTGCAAATTCTCATGAACTTCACTATGAAACATACATACATTAGATATCCTTATCAACCAGTAAGCAACGCAGTCACCCCCTTTTTCAATAAAATCGACTACAATACCATCCAATCGTGCCACCTTGCCGGCTTTCACTACCTCTTGTATGTTTACCAAATCATTCTCGCTAACCCTCTCACTTCGCACACCACCTGAACCAAAATACCTTATATCTTCTACTCCATCATCAAACACATTCAGCAAACCTTCAAAACACTCATTCCATCTCCTCACTTCACCAGTACTTGCTTTTACCTCCCCATTTGCCCCCTTCACCGATGTTCCCATTTGTTCTTTTGTCTTACGCACTTTATTTACATCCTTCATTTCCCCTAAAATCTAAAGATACTCTCTCACCTCAACTCTCATTTGCCCTTTTTTCACCTATTTCACCTTTCTCTTGACCTCCTGCCTCTTTCTTTCATATATCTTCCAGCTATTTGCACTACCTCTCAATAAAAATCGTCGAAACGCCTCTCTTTTTTCTTTCACTAACAATCTTACTTCATCCTACCACTTACTATCCTTTAGAATCTGCCCACTCCCACCTCTTTCATGCCAGAAGCATCTATTGTGCAAGCCATCACTGCTTCCCTAAATACATCCCATTCCTATCCCTCTCCGCTTACTTCATTTGCTCTCACCTTTTTCCATTCTGCACACAACCTGTAACCATACTAAGCTCACTTACTCTTACCACTCTCTTCACCCAACATTCTCTCTTGTTTTCTGAAAACCTCAACAAATCTTCACCTTCGTTTCCATGAGATAATGATCAGACATTCCTCCAGTTACCCCTTACAGCATATTAACATCCAAAAGTCTCTCTTTCATGCGCCTATCAATCAACACGTAATCTAATAACGCTCTCTGGCCATCTCTCCTACTTAAATACGTATACTTATATATACCTCTCGTTTTAAACAAGGTATTCACAATCACCAGTCCTTTTTCAGCACAAAAATCTACAAGTTCATCAACATTTCATTTTACAGTACTGAACACCCTATGTACACCATACAAACCCAAAACTGCCAAATTACTCACCTTTGCATTCAAATCAACCATCATAATAACTCGGTCTTGTACATCAAACCTGCTAACACATTCACTCAACGACTCCCAAAACACTTGCCGCTCATGATATTTTATCTCATGACCCGGTGCAATATGTATGATAGGTATATGATATTATTATTATTTATTATACTTTGTCGCTGTCTCCCGCGTTTGCGAGGTAGCGCAAGGAAACAGACGAAAGAAATGCCCCCCCCCCATACACATGAATATACATACGTCCACACACGCAAATATACACACCTACACAGCTTTCGATGGTTTACCCCAGACGCTTCACATGCCTTGATTCAATCCACTGACAGCACGTCAACCCCGGTATACCACATCGATCCAATTCACTCTATTCCTTGCCCTCCTTTCACCCTCCTGCATGTTCAGGCCCCGATCACACAAAATCTTTTTCACTCCATCTTTCCACCTCCAATTTGGTCTCCCTCTTCTCCTCGTTCCCTCCACCTCCGACACATATATCCTCTTGGTCAATCTTTCCTCACTCATTCTCTCCATGTGCCAAAACCACTTCAAAACACCCTCTTCTGCTCTCTCAACCACGCTCTTTTTATTTCCACACATCTCTCTTACCCTTACGTTACTCACTCTATCAAACCACCTCACACCACACATTGTCCTCAAACATCTCATTTCCAGCACATCCATCCTCCTGCGCACAACTCTATCCATAGCCCACGCCTCGCAACCATACAACATTGTTGGAACCACTATTCCTTCAAACATACCCATTTTTGCTTTCCGAGATAATGTTCTCGACTTCCACACATTCTTCAAGGCCCCCAGAATTTTCGCCCCCTCCCCCACCCTATGATCCACTTCCGCTTCCATGGTTCCATCCGCTGCCAGATCCACTCCCAGATATCTAAAACACTTCACTTCCTCCAGCTTTTCTCCATTCAAACTCACCTCCCAATTGACTTGACCCTCAACCCTACTGTACCTAATAGCCTTGCTCTTATTCACATTTACTCTTAACTTTCTTCTTCCACACACTTTACCAAACTCAGTCACCAGCTTCTGCAGTTTCTCACATGAATCAGCCACCAGCGCTGTATCATCAGCGAACAACAACTGACTCACTTCCCAAGCTCTCTCATCCCCAACAGACTTCATACTTGCCCCTCTTTCCAAAACTCTTGCATTTACCTCCCTAACAACCCCATCCATAAACAAATTAAACAACCATGGAGACATCACACACCCCTGCCGCAAACCTACATTCACTGAGAACCAATCACTTTCCTCTCTTCCTACACGTACACATGCCTTACATCCTCGATAAAAACTTTTCACTGCTTCTAACAACTTTCCTCCCACACCATATATTCTTAATACCTTCCACAGAGCATCTCTATCAACTCTATCATATGCCTTCTCCAGATCCATAAATGCTACATACAAATCCATTTGCTTTTCTAAGTATTTCTCACATACATTCTTCAAAGCAAACACCTGATCCACTCATCCTCTACCACTTATGAAACCACACTGCTCGTCCCCAATCTGATTCTCTGTACATGCCTTCACCCTCTCAATCAATACCCCCCCATATAATTTACCAGGAATACTCAACAAACTTATACCTCTGTAATTTGAGCACGCACTCTTATCCCCTTTGCCTTTGTACAATGGCACTATGCAAGCATTCCGCCAATCCTCAGGCACCTCACCATGAGTCATACATACATTAAATATCCTTTCCAACCAGTCAACAATACAGTCACCCCCTTTTTTAATAAATTCCACTGCAATACCATGCAAACCTGCTGCCTTGCCGGCTTTCATCTTCCGCAAAGCTGTTACTACCTTTTCTCTGTTTACCAAATCATTTTCCCTAACCCTCTCACTTTGCTCACCACCTCGACCAAAACACCCTATATCTGCCACTCTATCATCAAACACATTCAATAAACTTTCAAAATACTCACTCCATCTCCTTCTCACATCACCACTACTTGTTATCACCTCCCCATTAGCGCCCTTCACTGAAGTTCTCATTTGCTCCTTTGTCATATCCACTTTATTTACCTCCTTCCAGAACATCTTTTCATTCTCCCTAAAATTTAATGATTCTCTCTCACCCCAACTCTCATTTGCCCTCTTTTTCACCTCTTGCACCTTTCTCTTGACCTCCTGTCTCTCTCTTTTATTCCTCTCCTACTCAATTGCATTTTTTCCCTGCAAAAATCGTCCAAATGCCTCTCTCTTCTCTTTCACTAATAATCTTATTTCTTCATCCCACCACTCACTACCCTTTCTAATCAATCCACCTCCCACGCTTCTCATGCCACAAGCATCTTTTGCGCAATCCATCACTGATTCCCTAAATACTTCCCATTCATCCCCCACTCCCCGTACTTCCATTGTTCTCACCTTTTTCCATTCTGTACTCAGTCTCTCCTGGTACTTCCTCACACAAGTCTCCTTCCCAAGCTCACTTACTCTCACCACCCTCTTCACCCCAACATTCACTCTTCTTTTCTGAAAACCCATACAAATCTTCACCTTCGCCTCCACAAGATAATGATCAGACATCCCTCCAGTTGCACCTCTCAGCACATTAACATCCAAAAGTCTCTCTTTCGCGCGCCTGTCAATTAACACGTAATCCAATAACGCTCTCTGGCCATCTCTCCTACTTACATACGTGTACTTATGTATATCTCGCTTTTTAAACCAGGTATTCCCAATCACCAGTCCTTTTTCAGCACATAAATGTACAAGCTCTTCACCATTTCCATTTACAACACTGAACACCCCATGTATACCAATTATTCCCTCAACTGTCACATTACTCACCTTTGCATTCAAATCACCCATCACTATAACCCGGGCTTGTGCATCAAAACCACTAACACACCCATTCAGCTGCTCCCAAAACACTTGCCTCTCATGATCTTTCTTCTCATGCCCAGGTGCATATGCACCAATAATCACCCATCTCTCTCCATCAACTTTCAGTTTTACCCATATTAATCGAGAATTTACTTTCTTACATTCTATCACATACTCCCACAACTCCTGTTTCAGGAATACTGCTACTCCTTCCCTTGCTCTTGTCCTCTCACTAACCCCTGTCATTACTCCCAAGACATTCCCAAACCACGCTTCCTCTTTACCCTTGAGCTTCGTTTCACTCAGAGCCAAAACATCCAGGTTCCTTTCCTCAAACATACTACCTATCTCTCCTTTATTCACATCTTGGTTACATCCACACAAATTTAGACACCCCAATCTGAGTCTACGAGGAGGATGAACACTCCCCGCGTGTCTCCTTCTGTTTCCCATTTTTTTAGAAAGTTAAAATACAAGGAGGGGAGGATTTCTGGCCCCCCGCTCCCGTCCCCACTAGTCGCCTTCTACGACACGTGAGGATTGCGTGGGAAGTATTCTTTCACCCATATCCCCAGGGTTAATATATATATATATATATATATATATATATATATATATATATATATATATATATATATATATATATATATATATATATATATATATATATATATATATATATATATATATATATATATATATTCCCTGGGGATAGGGGAGAAAGAATACTTCCCACGTATTCCCTGCGTGTCGTAGAAGGCGACTAAAAGGGAAGGGAGCGGGGGGCTGGAAATCCTCCCCTCTCGTTTTTTTTTTTTTTTTTTTTAATTTTCCAAAAGAAGGAACAGAGAAGAGGTCTAGGTGAGGATATTCCCTCAAAGGCCCAGTCCTCTGTTCTTAACGCTACCTCGCTATCGCGGGAAATAGCGAATAGTATGAAAAAAAAAAAAAAAAAAAAAATATATATATATATATATATATATATATATATATATATATATATATATATATATATATATATATATATTTTTTTTTTTTTTTTTTTTTTTTGCTTTGTCGCTGTCTCCCTCGTTTGCGAGGTAGCGCAAGGAAACAGACGAAAGAAATGGCCCAACCCACCCCCATACACATGCCTTGAATCAATCCACTGACAGCACGTCAACCCCGGTATACCACATCGCTCCAATTCACTCTATTCTTTGCCCTCCTTTCACCCTCCTGCATGTTCAGGCCCCGATCACACAAAATCTTTTTCACTCCATCTTTCCACCTCCAATTTGGTCTCCCTCTTCTCCTCGTTCCCTCCACCTCCGAAACATATATCCTCTTGGTCAATCTTTCCCCACTCATTCTCTCCATGTGACCAAACCATTTCAAAACACCCTCTTCTGCTCTCTCAACCACGCTCATTTTATTTCCACACATCTCTCTTACCCTTACGTTACTTACCCTATCAAACCACCTCACACCACACATTGTCCTCAAACATCTCATTTCCAGCACATCCATCCTCCTGCGCACAACTCTATCCATAGTCCACGCCTCGCAACCATACAACATTGTTGGAACCACTATTCCTTCAAACATACCCATTTTTGTTTTCCGAGATAATGTTCTCGACTTCCACACATTCTTCAAGGCTCCCAGAATTTTCGCCCCCTCCCCCACCCTATGATCCACTTCCGCTTCCATGGTTCCATCCGCTGCCAGATCCACTCCCAGATATCTAAAACACTTCACTTCCTCCAGTTTTTCTCCATTCAAACTCACCTCCCAATTGACTTGACCCTCACCCCTACTGTACCTAATAACCTTGTTATGGGAGGGCGGGGAGTGGAGTGAATTGGATCGATGTGGTGTGGCGGGGTTGACGTGCTCTCGGTTGATTGAGTAGGGGCGTGTGGGGCGTCTGGGGTGGGCCATGGAGGGCTGTGTAGGTATGTATATTTGCGTGTGTGGATGTATGTATATACATGTGTATGGGGGTTGGTTGGGCCGTTTCTTTCGTCTGTTTCCTTGCGCTGCCTCGCGGGCGCGGGAGTCGGCGGCGGGGCAAAAATGAAAAAAGAAAAAAAAAAAAAAAAAAAAAAAATATATATATATATATATATATATATATATATATATATATATATATATATATATATATATATATATATATATATACATATATATATATATATATATATATATATATATATATATATATATATATATATATATATATATATCCCTGGGATAGGGGAGAAAGAATACTTCCCACGTATTCCCTGTGTGTTGTAGAAGGCGACTAAAAGGGAAGGGAGCGGGGGGCTGGAAATCCTCCCCTCTCATTTGTTTTTAATTTTCCAAAAGAAGGAACAGAGAAGGGGGCCAGGTGAGGTTATTCCCTCAAAGGCCCTGTCCTCTGTTCTTAACGCTACCTCGCTAACGCGGGAAATGGCGAATAGTATGAAAAAAGAATATATATAGAATGTAGGAAATAATTTAGAAAACTGAAACTTCTAGCTTGAAGTGAAATGAAAAATGAATGTCACATAATTGTTCAACCTCTGGCTTTGGAAAAGGGAAATGTATTACACAAACATCAATAATAGTTTTCATCAATTTAATCACTGTATCATACTGCCTAGTCCACTTCTCTTATCATGAAACTGGAATATTGGCTTATGATGTTTCTCAATTGTCTTCATTACACAAAGTACAACCGGTATCTTGGATACATGAGGGTAGGTAGTTGGTCATGTATGTATATATATATGTATATATATATATGGATTTGTTTGTAGCATTTATGGATCTGGAGAGGGCATATGAAAGAGTTGATAGAGATGCTCTGTGGAAGGTATTAAGAATATATGGTGTGGGAGGCAAGTTGTTAGAAGCAGTGAAAAGTTTTTATCGAGGATGTAAGGCATGTGTACGTGTAGGAAGAGAGGAAAGTGATTGGTTCTCAGTGAATGTAGGTTTGCGGCAGGGGTGTGTGATGTCTCCCTGGTTGTTTAATTTGTTTATGGATGGGGTTGTTAGGGAGGTGAATGCAAGAGTTTTGGAAAGAGGGGCAAGTATGAAGTCTGTTGGGGATGAGAGAACTTGGGAAGTGAGTCAGTTTTTGTTCGCTGATGATACAGCGCTGGTGGCTGATTCATGTGAGAAACTGCAGAAGCTGGTGACTGAGTTTGGTAAAGTGTGTGAAAGAAGAAAGTTAAGAATAAATGTGAATAAGAGCAAGGTTATTAGGTACAGTAGGGTTGAGGGTCAAGTCAATTGGGAGGTAAGTTTGAATGGAGAAAAACTGGAGGAAGTAAAGTGTTTTAGATATCTGGGAGTGGATCTGGCAGCGGATGGAACTATGGAAGCGGAAGTGGATCATAGGGTGGGGGAGGGGGCGAAAATCTTGGGAGCCTTGAAGAATGTGTGGAAGCCGAGAACATTATCTCGGAAAGCAAAAATGGGTATGTTTGAAGGAATAGTGGTTCCAACAATGTTGTATGGTTGCGAGGCGTGGGCTATGGATAGAGTTGTGCGCAGGAGGATGGATGTGCTAGAAATGAGATGTTTGAGGACAATGTGTGGTGTGAGGTGGTTTGATCGAGTAAGTAACGTAAGGGTAAGAGAGATGTGTGGAAATAAAAAGAGCGTGGTTGAGAGAGCAGAAGAGTGTGTTTTGAAATGGTTTGGGCACATGGAGAGAATGAGTGAGGAAAGATTGACCAAGAGGATATATGTGTCGGAGGTGGAGGGAACGAGGAGAAGTTGGAGACCAAATTGGAGTTGGAAAGATGGAGTGAAAAAGATTTTGTGTGATCGGGGCCTGAACATGCAGGAAGGTGAAAGGAGGGCAAGGAATAGAGTGAATTGGATTGATGTGGTATACCGGGGTTGACGTGCTGTCAGTGGATTGAATCAGGGCATGTGAAGCGTCTGGGGTAAACCATGGAAAGCTGTGTAGGTATGTATATTTACGTGTGTGGACGTATGTATATACATGTGTATGGGGGTGGGTTGGGTTATTTCTTTCGTCTATTTCCTTGCGCTACCTCGCAAACGCGGGAGACAGGGACAAAGCAAAAAAAAAAAATATATATATATATATATATATATATATATATATGTGTGTGTATATCGGTGGATTGAATCAGGGCATGTGAAGCGTCTGGGGTAAACCATGGAAAGCTGTGTAGGTATGTATATTTGCGTGTGTGGACGTATATATATGCATGTGTATGGGGGTGGGTTGGGCCATTTCTTTCGTCTGTTTCCTTGCGCTACCTAGCAAACGCGGGAGACAGCGACAAAGCAAAAAAAAAAAAAAAAAAAAAAAAAAAATATATATATATATATATATATATATATATTTTTTTTTTTTCTTTCTTTTTTTTTGCTTTGTCGCTGTCTCCCGCGTTTGCGAGGTAGCGCAAGGAAACAGACGAAAGAAATGGCCCAACCCACCCCCATACACATGTGTATACACACGTCCACACACGCAAATATACATACCTACACAGCTTTCCATGGTTTACCCCAGACGCTTCATATGCCCTGATTCAATCCACTGACAGCACGTCAACCCCGGTATACCACATCGCTCCAATTCACTCTATTCCTTGCCCTCCTTTCACCCTCCTGCATGTTCAGGCCCCGATCACACAAAATCTTTTTCACTCCATCTTTCCACCTCCAATTTGGTCTCCCTCTTCTCCTTGTTCCCTCCACCTCCGACACATATATCCCCTTGGTCAACCTTTCCTAACTCATTCTCTCCATGTGCCCAAACCATTTCAAAACACCCTCTTCTGCTCTCTCAACCACACTCTTTTTATTTCCACACATCTCTCTTACCCTTACGTTACTTACTCGATCAAACCACCTCACACCACACATTGTCCTCAAACATCTCATTTCCAGCACATCCATCCTCCTGCGCACCACTCTATCCATAGCCCACGCCTCGCAACCATACAACATTGTTGGAACCACTATTCCTTCAAACATACCCATTTTTGCTTTCCGAGATAATGTTCTCGACTTCCACACATTCTTCAAGGCTCCCAGAATTTTCGCCCCCTCCCCCACCCTATGATCCACTTCCGCGTCCATGGTTCCATCCGCTGCCAGATCCACTCCCAGATATCTAAAACACTTTACTTCCTCCAGTTTTTCTTTATTTAAACTCACCTCCCAATTGACTTGACCCTCAACCCTACTGTACCTAATAACATTGCTATTATTCACATTTACTCTTAACTTTCTTCTTTCACACACTTTACCAAACTCAGTCACCAGCTTTTGCAGTTTCTCACATGAATCAGCCACCAGCGCTGTATCATCAGCGAACAACAACTGACTCACTTCCCAAGCTCTCTCATCCCCAACAGACTTCATACTTGCCCCTCTTTCCAAAACTCTTGCATTCACCTCCCTAACAACCCCATCCATAAACAAATTAAACAACCATGGAGACATCACACACCCCTGCCGCAAACCTACATTCACTGAGAACCAATCACTTTCCTCTCTTCCTACACGTACATATGCCTTACATCCTCGATAAAAACTTTTCACTGCTTCTAACAACTTGCCTCCCACACCATATATTCTTAATACCTTCCACAGAGCATCTCTATCAACTCTATCATATGCCTTCTCCAGATCCATAAATGCTACATACAAATCCATTTGTTTTTCTAAGTATTTCTCACATACATTCTTCAAAGCAAACACCTGATCCACACATCCTCTACCACTTCTGAAACCACACTGCTCTTCCCCAATCTGATGCTCTGTACATGCCTTCACCCTCTCAATCAATACCCTCCCATATAATTTGCCAAGAATACTCAACAAACTTATACCTCTGTAATTTGAGCACTCACTCTTATCCCCTTTGCCTTTGTACAATGGCACTATGCACGCATTCCGCCAATCCTCAGGCACCTCACCATGAGTCATACATACATTAAATAACCTTACCAACCAGTCAACAATACAGTCACCCCCTTTTATAATAAATTCCACTGCAATACCATCCAAACCTGCTGCCTTGCCAAAGCTTTTACTACCTCTTCTCTGTTTACCATATCATTTTCCCTAACCCTCTCACTTTGCACACCACCTCGACCAAAACACCCTATATCTGCCAGTCTATCATCAAACACATTCAACAAACCTTCAAAATATTCACTCCATCTCCTTCTCACATCACCACTACTTGTTATCACCTCCCCATTTGCGCCCTTCACTGAAGTTCCCATTTGCTCCCTTGTCTTACGCACTTTATTTACCTCCTTCCAGAATATTTTTTTTTTTTTTTTTTTGCTTTGTCGCTGTCTCCCGCGTTTGCGAGGTAGCGCAAGGAAACAGACGAAAGAAATGGCCCAACCCACCCCCATACACATGTATATACATACGTCCAAACACGCAAAATATACATACCTACACAGCTTTCCATGGTTTACCCCAGACGCTTCACATGCCCCGATTCAATCCACTGACAGCACGTCAACCCCGGTATACCACATCGCTCTAATTCACTCTATTCCTTGCCCTCCTTTCACCCTCCTGCATGTTCAGGCCCCGATCACACAAAATCTTTTTCACTCCATCTTTCCACCTCCAATTTGGTCTCCCTCTTCTCCTCGTTCCCTCCACCTCCGACACATATATCCTCTTGGTCAATCTTTCCTCACTCATTCTCTCCATGTGCCCAAACCATTTCAAAACACCCTCTTCTGCTCTCTCAACCACACTCTTTTTATTTCCACACATCTCTCTTACCCTTACGTTACTTACTCGATCAAACCACCTCACACCACACATTGTCCTCAAACATCTCATTTCCAGCACATCCATCCTCCTGCGCACAACTCTATCCATAGCCCACGCCTCGCAACCATAAAACATTGTTGGAACCACTATTCCTTCAAACATACTCATTTTTGCTTTCCGAGATAATGTTCTCGACTTCCACACATTCTTAAGGCTCCCAGAATTTTCGCCCCCTCCCCCACCCTATGATCCACTTCCGCTTCCATGGTTCCATCCGCTGCCAGATCCACTATCAGATATCTAAAACACTTCACTTCCTCCAGTTTTTCTCCATTCAAACTCACCTCCCAATTGACTTGACCCTCAACCCTACTGTACCTAATAACCTTGTTCTTATTCACATTTACTCTTAACTTTCTTCTTTCACACACTTTACCAAACTCAGTCACCAGCTTCTGCAGTTTCTAATATGAATCAGCCACCAGCACTGTATCATCAGCGAACAAGAACTGACTCACTTCCCAAGCTCTCTCATCCCCAACAGACTTCATACTTGCCCTTCTTTCCAAAACTCTTGCATTCACCTCCCTAACAACCCCATCCATAAACAAATTAAACAACCATGGAGACATCACACACCCCTGCCGGAAACCTACATTCACTGAGAACCAATCACTTTCCTCTCTTCCTACACGTACACATGCCTAAAAACTCTCTCACCCCAACTCTCATTTGCCCTTTTTTTCACCTCTTGCACCTTTCTCTTGACCTCCTGTCTCTTTCTTTTATACATCTCCCACTCAATTGCATTTTTTCCCTGCAAAAATTGTCCAAATGCCTCTCTCTTCTCTTTCACTAATACTCTTACTTCTTCATCCCACCACTTACTACCCTTTCTAATCAAACCATCTCCCACTCTTCTCATGCCAGAAGCATCTTTTGCGCAATCCATCACTGATTCCCTAAATACATCCCATTCCTCCCCCACTCCCCTTACTTCCATTGTTCTCACCTTTTTCCATTCTTTACTCAGTCTCTCCTGGTACTTCCTCACACAAGTCTCCTTCCCAAGCTCACTTACTCTCACCACCCTCTTCACCCCAACATTTACTCTTCTTTTCTGAAAACCCATACAAATCTTCACCTTAGCCTTCACAAGATAATGATCAGACATCCCTCCAGTTGCACCTCTCAGCACATTAACATCCAAAAGTCTCTCTTTCGCGCGCCTGTCAATTAACACGTAATCCAATAACGCTCTCTGGCCATCTCTCCTACTTACATAAGTATACTTATGTATATCTCGCTTTTATACCAGGTATTCCCAATCATCAGTCCTTTTTCAGCACATAAATCTACAAGCTCTTCACCATTTCCATTTACAACACTGAACACCCCATGTATACCAATTATTCCCTCAACTGCCACATTACTCACCTTTGCGTTCAAATCACCCATCACTATAACCCGGTCTCGTGCATCAAAACCACTAACACACTCATTCAGCTGCTCCCAAAACACTTGCCTCTCATGATCTTTCTTCTCATGCCCAGGTGCATATGCACCAATAATCACCCATCTCTCTCCATCAACTTTCAGTTTTACCCATATTAATCGAGAATTTACTTTCTTACATTCTATCACATACTCCCATATATATATATATATATATATATATATATATATATATATATATATATATATATATATATATATATATATATATATATATATATATATATATATATATATATATATATATATATATATATATATATATATATATATATATATATATATATATATGAAAATATTCGAAGAGATTGCAACTGAGCGCGTGATCAAACAGATTCCGTCCATACCACCGGGAAATGAATACGATAAGTTCCCAAGTACACTTTCGTATAAAGATCACATTATAAGGGGAGATTCAGGAAAGAAATATGACAGTCAGCTGATATACAATGAATTGACGAAGCTAGGACGCCATTTGGTAAATAACCGTTATTTAAATGAGATGGCCCTGACTAGGGCTTTCATTTACCCGTGCCGTTTCAGCTAACATAAGAAAAGATATTGGAGGAATTCCATTATCACAAAACGTAGTCGAATCGAATCTATGATCAGAGTTCTGGAATCCAACGCAATAACCTTTCAGAAAAAGAAATTCTCTTTCGGACTATCCTCATGTAAGAAAGAAAAAATGATGAAAATGGATATGACATCCGTTATGATGTCAAAGATTTGTTAATTCATGAACTGTTTTCAATCGTTCGCTTTCTGGTTGATGTCACTAACTCTTAAGTTTCCTTTCCAGACCTCACAGACTAAGATTCGGAAACTCATATGTTCAAAAAACTGCGGAGACCTAATTAGATTTTTGTTGATAAGAATGTTACACGTCATATCTGCTTTCCAACACACTCTTATGGCACAACATCGGGGTTAAACATCTACGAACAGCGGTATCCTTGACTGGAAATACACAAAAATGGTCTATTCGCGATGTATATATTTTGTATATATTTTGACCAATAGGATATATGTGTCAGAGGTGGAGGGAACGAGGAGAAGTGGGAGACCAAATTGGAGGTGGAAAGATGGAGTGAAAAAGATTTTGAGTGATCGGGGCCTGAACATGCAGGAGGGTGAAAAGCGTGCAAGGAATAGAGTGAATTGGAACGATGTGGTATACCGGGGTGGACGTGCTGTCAATGGGCGTGTGAAGTGTCTGGGGTAAACCATGGAAAGTTGTGTGGGGCCTGGATGTGGAGAGGGAGCTGTGGTTTCGGTGCATTATTACATGACAGCTAGAGACTGAGTGTGAACGAATATGGCCTTTGTTGTCTTTCCTAGCGCTACCTCGCACACATGATGGGGGAGGGGGTTGTTATTGCATGTGACTCGAGGTGGCGATGAGAATAAATAAAGGCAGACAGTATGAATTATGTACATGTGTATATATATGTATATGTCTGTGTGTGTATATATATGTTTACATTGAGATGCATAGGTATGTATATTTGCGTGTGTGGACGTGTATGTATATACATGTGTATGTGGGTGGGTTGGGCCATTCTTTCGTCTGTTTCCTTGCGCTACCTCGCTAACGCGGGAGACGGCGACAAAGCAAAATAAATGAAATAAATAAATGAATAAATGTATATATATATTCATATATATATATATATATATATATATATATATAATATATATATATATATATATATATATATATATATATATATATATATATATATATATATATATATATATATATATATATATATATATATATATATATATATATATATATATATATATATATATATATATATATATATATATATATATATATATATATATATATATATATATATATATATATATATGTATATATATATTACTTATATTTATCATACATTGTAGCTGTCTCCCGGGTTACCGAGGTAGTGCAAGGTAACAGAAGAAAGAATCGCCCAACCCACCCACACAAACGTGTATATACATACCTATACAACTTATCGTATACATATATATGCACACATAGACATATACATTTATACATATGTACATAATTCATACTGTCTGACCTTATCATCCCGTCGCCACCCCGACACACATATAAGGTAAACCCCCTCCCTCGCATGTGCACGAGGTAGCGCTAGGAAAGGACAACACAGGCCGCATTCGTTCACACTCAGTCTCTAGCTGTCATTTAAAATGCACCGAAACCACAGCCCCCTTTCCATTTCCAGGCCCCACAAAACTTTCCATGGATTACCCCAGTCACTTCACATAACCTGGTTAAATCCATTGAAAACACGTCGACCCCGGTATACCATATCGTTCCAATACACTCTATTCCTTGCACGCCTTTCACCCTCTTGAATGCTTAGGCCTCGATCACTCAAAATCTTTTTAACTCCATCTTTCTACCTCCAATTTGGTCTTCCATTTCTCCTGGTTCCCTCCACCTCTCACGTATATATATATATATATATATATATATGCTCTTTGTCAATATTTCCTCACTCATTCTCTCCATATGACCAAACCATTTCAAAATACCCTCTTCTGCTCTCTCAACCACATTCTTTCTACTACCACACATCTCTCTCACCCTTTCATTACTTACTCGATCAAACCACCTCACACCACATACTGTCCTCAAACATCTCATTTCCAGCACATTCAACCTCCTCCGCACAAATCTATCTGTAGCCCACGCCTTGTGACCATATCGCATTGTTGAAACAACTATATCTTCAAACATAACCATTTTTGCTTTCGAACATAACGTTCTCGACTTTCATACATTTTCAACGCTCCCAGAACTTTCGCCCTCTTCCCCACCCTATGATTCACTTCAATTCCATGGTTCCATCCGCTGCTAAATCCACTCCCATATATCTAAAACACATCACTTCTCACAGTTTTTCTCCAATCAAACTTACCTCCCAATTGAATTGTCCCTCAACCGTAGTGTACCTAATAACCTTACTCTTATTCACATCTACTCTCAGATTTCTTCTTTCACACACTTTACCAAACTCAGTCACCAGCTTCTGCAGTTTCTCACCCGAATCAGCCACCAGCGCTGTATCATCAGAGAACAACAACTGACTCATTTCCCAAGCTCTCTCGTCCACAAAACACTGCATACTTGCTCCTCTTTCTAAAACTGTTATATTCACCTTCCTAACAACCCCATCTATAAACAAATTAAACAGCCATGGAGACATCACGCATATGCACCTGGGCAATAGAAGAAATATCATGAGAGGCAGGTGTCTTGGGAGCAGTTAAGTGAATGTGTTAGTAGGTTTGATGCACGAGACGGGGTTATAGTGATGGGTGATTTGAATGCGAAGGTGAGTAATGTAGCAGTTAAGGGAATAATTGGCGTACATGAGGTGTTCAGTGTTGCAAATGGAAATGGTGAGGAGCTTGTAGATTTATGTGCTTCAAAATAACTGGTGACTGGGAATACCTATTTCAAAAAGAGAGATATACAAAATTATACGTGTGTAAGTAGGAGAGATGGCCAGACAGCGTTATTGGATTACGTGTTAATTGATAGGCGCGCGAAAGGGAGACTTTTGGATGTTAATGTACTGAGAGGTGCAACTAGAGGGATGTCTGATCATTATCTTGTGGAGGCAAAGGTGAGGATTTGTAGAGATTTTCAGAAATGAAGAGAGAGTGATGGGGTGAAAAAAGTGGTGAGAGTAAGTGAGCTTGGGAAGGAGACTTGTGTGAGGAAGTACCAGGAGAGGCTGAGTACTGAGTGGAAAAAGGTGAGGACAAAAGAGGTAAAGGGAATGGGGGAGGAGTGGGATGTATTTAGGAAAGCAGTAATGGCTTGCGCAAAAGATGCTCGTGGTATGAGAAGCGTGGGAGGTGGGCAGATTAGAAAGGGCAGTGAGTGGTGTGATGAAGAAGTAAGATTATTAGTGAAAGAGAAGAGAGACGCATTTGGACGATTTTTGTAGGGAAATGATAAATAATGCAAATGTGGGAGATGTATAAAAGAAAGAGACAGGAGGTCAAGAGAAAGGTGCAAGAGGTGGAAAAAAAGGCAAATTAGAGTTGGGGTGAGAGAGTATCATTAAATTTTAGGGAGAATAAAGAGATGTTTTGGAAGGAGGTGAATAAAGTCCGTAAGACTAGGGAGCAAATAGGAATTTAAGTGAAGGGGGCTAATGGGGAGGTGATAACAAGTAGTGGTGATGTGAGAAGCAGATGGAGTGAGTATTTTGAAGATTTGTTGAATGTGTTTGATGATAGTGTGGAGGAGATAGGGTGTTTTGGTCGAGCTGGTGTGTAAACAGAGAAGACGTAGTAATGCACATACATGTGTATGTGGGTGGGTTGGGCCATTCTTTTGTCGGTTTCCTTGGGTTACCTCGCTAACGCTGGAGACAGCGACAAAGAAAAATAATAAAAGAAAAAGATAACGAACAAAGTGCATAGGAACGCGCACCTTCATAGAGCATACAAACCTACATCAGCCAGGATCGAACCCGGGACTCCTGTGCAACAGGCGGGAGTACTACCCTGGGGATAGGGGAGAAAGAATACTTCCAACGCATTCCTCACGTGTCGTAGAAGGCGACTAAAGGGGACAGGAGCTGGGGGCTAGAAACCCTCCCCTTCTTGTATTATAACTTTCTAAAAGAAGAAACAGAAGGAGTGAAGCGGGAAGTGCTCATCCTTCTCGAAGGCTCAGATTAGATTGGGGTGTCTAAATGTGTATGGATGTAACCAAGATGAGAAAAAAGGAGAGATAGGTAGTATGTTTGAGAAAAGGAACCTGGATGTTTTGACTCTGAGTGAAACGAAGCTCAAGGGTAAAGGGGAAGAGTGGTTTGGGAATGTCTTGGGAGTAAAATCAGGGGTTTGTGAGAGGACAAGAGTAAGGGATGCAGTAGCACTACTCATGAAACAGGAGTGGTGGGAGTATGTGATAGTGTAAGAAAGCAAACTCTAGATTGATATGGGTAAACCCGAAAGTGGATGGAGAGAGATGGGTGAATTTTGGTGCATATGAACATAGGCATGAGAAGGAATATCATGAGGCAAGTGTTTTGGGAGCAGCTGAGTGAGTGTGTTTTGATGCAATAGACCGGGTTATAGTGATGAATGATTTGAATGCAATGGTGAGTAATGTGGCAGTTCAGGGAATGATAGGTGCACAAGGGTGTTCAGTGTTGTAAATGGAAATGGTGAGGAGCTTGTAGATTTATGTGCTGAAAAAAATACTGTTTATTGGAAATACCTGCTTTCAAAAGAGATATATATATATCAGTATACGTGTGGAGGTATTCCCAATCATCAGTCCTTTTTCAGCACATAAATCTACAAGCTCTTCACCATTTCCATTTACAACACTGAACACCCCATGCATACCAATTATTCCCTCAACTGCCACATTACTCACCTTTGCATTCAAATCACCCATCACTATAACCCGGTCTCGTGCATCAAAACCGCTAACACACTCATTTAGCTGCTCCCAAAACACTTGCCTCTCATGATCTTTCTTCTCATGCCCAGGTGCATATGCACCAATAATCACCCACCTCTCTCCATCAACTTTCAATTTTACCCATATTAATCGAGAATTTACTTTCTTACATTCTATCACATACTCCCACAACTCCTGTTTCAGGAGTGGATCTGTCAGCGGATGGAACCATGGAAGCGGAAGTGGATCATAGGGTGGGGGAGGGGGCGAAAATTTTGGGAGCCTTGAAAAATGTGTGGAAGTCGAGAACATTATCCCGGAAAGCAAAAATGGGTATGTTTGAAGGAATAGTAGTTCCAACAATGTTGTATGGTTGCGAGGCGTGGGCTATGGATAGAGTTGTGCGCAGGAGGATGGATGTGCTGGAAATGAGATGTTTGAGGACAATGTGTGGTGTGAGGTGGTTTGATCGAGTAAGTAACGTAAGGGTAAGAGAGATGTGTGGAAATAAAAAGAGCGTGGTTGAGAGAGCAGAAGAGGGTGTTTTAAAATGGTTTGGGCACATGGAGAGAATGAGTGAGGAAAGATTGACCAAGAGGATATATGTGTCGGAGGTGGAGGGAACGAGGAGAAGAGGGAGACCAAATTGGAGGTGGAAAGATGGAGTGAAAAAGATTTTGTGTGATCGGGGCCTGAACATGCAGGAGGGTGAAAGGAGGGCAAGGAATAGAGTGAATTGGAGCGATGTGGTATACAGGGGTTGACGTGCTGTCAGTAGATTGAATCAAGGCATGTGAAGCGTCCGGGGTAAACCATGGAAAGCTGTGTAGGTATGTATATTTGTGTGTGTGGACGTGTGTATGTACATGTGTATGGGGGGGGTTGGGCCATTTCTTTCGTCTGTTTCCTTGCGCTACCTCGCAAACGCGGGAGACAGCGACAAAGTATAAAAAAAAAAAAAAAAAAAACGCGTGGAGGTAGTTTTGATGAACGAGACCGGGTTATAGTAATGGGTGATTTGAATGCAAATGTGAGTAATGTTGTAGTTGAGGGAATGATTGGTGTAAATGAGGTGTTCAGAGTTATAAATGGAAATGATTAAGAGCTTGTAGATTTATGTGCTGAAAAAGGACTGGTGATTGGGAATACCTGGCTTAAAAAGAGAGAAATATATAAATATACGTATGCAAGTATTGTATTTTAACTTTCTAAAAGGGGAAACAGAAGAAGGAGTCACGCGGGGAGTGCTCATCCTCCTCGAAGATTCAGATTAGGGTGCCTAAATGTGTGTGGATGTAACCAAGATGAGAAAAAGGAGAGATAGGTAGTATGTTTGTGGAAAGGAACCTGGATGTTTTGGCTCTGCGTGAAACGAAGCTTAAGGGTAAAGGGAAAGAGTGGTTTGGGAATGTCTTGGGAGTAAAATCAAGGGATAGTGAGAGGACAAGAGCAAGGGAAGGAGTAGCAGTACTCCTGAAACAGGAGTGGTGGGAGTATGTGATAGAGTGTAAGAAAGTAACTCTAGATTGATATGGGTAAAAGTGAAAGTTGATGGAGAGAGATGGGTGATTATTGGTGCATATGCACCTCGGCATGAGGAGAAAGATCATGAGAGGCAAATGTTTTGGGAGCAGCTGAATGAGTGTGTTAGTGGTTTTGATGCGCGAGATCAGGTTATAGTGATGGGTGATTTGAATGCAAAGGTGAGTAATATGGCAGTTAAGGGAATAATAGGTATACATGGAGTGTTCAGTGTTGTATACGGAAATGGGGAAGAGCTTGTAGATTTATGTGCAGAAAAAGGACTGGTGATTGGGAATACCTGGTTTAAAAAGAGACGTAGATAAGTATACGTATGTAAGTAGGAGAGATGGCCCGAGAGCGTTATTGTATTATCTTTTCATTGATAGGCGAGCGAAAGAGAGACTTTTGGATGTTAATGTGCTGAGAGGTGCAAGTGGAGGGATGTCTGATCATTATCTTGTGGAGGCGAAGGTGAAGATTTGTAGGGGTTTTCAGAAAGGAAGAGAGAATATTGGGGTGAAGTGAGTGTTGAGAGTAAGTGAGCTTTGGAAGGAGAATTGTGTGAGAAAATAACAGGAGAGACTGAATACAGAATGGAAAATAGTGAGAACAAAGGAGGTAAGGGGAGTGGGGGAGGAATGGGATGTATTTAGGGAAGCAGTGATGGCTTGCGCAAAAGATGCTTGTGGCATGAGAAGAGTGGGAGATGAGCACATTAGAAAGGGTAGTGAGTGGTGGGATGAAGAAGTAATATTATTAGTGAAAGAGAAGAGAGAGGCATTTAGGCGATTTTTGCAGGGAAATAATGCAAATGAGTGGGATATGTATAAAAAGAAAGGGGCAGGAGGTAAAGAGAAAGGTGCAAGAGGTGAAAAAATGGGCAAATAAGAGTTGGGTTGAGAAAGTATCATTAAATTTTAGGGAAAATAAAAAGATGTTTTGGAAGGAGGTAAATAAAGTGCGTAAGACAAGGGAACAAATGGGAACTTTAGTGAAGGGGGCAAATGGGGTGGGGATAACAAGTAGTGGTGATGTGAGAAGGAGATGGAGTGAGTATTTTGAAGGTTTGTTGAATGTGTTTGGTGAAAGAGTGGCAGATATAGGGTGTTTTGGTCGATTTGGTGTGCAAAGTGAGATGGTTAGGGAAAATGATTTGGTAAACAGAGAAGAGGTAAAAGCTTTGCGAAAGATGAAAGCCAGCAAGGCAATGGGTTTGGATGGTATTGCAGTGGAATTTATTTAAAAAAGGGGATGACTGTATTGTTGATTGGTTGGTACGGTTATTTAATGCATGTATGACGCATAGGGAGGTGCCTGAGGATTGGCGGAATGCTTGCATAGTGCCATTGTACAAATGCAAAGGGGGCCAAAGGTGACTGCTCAAATTGCAGAGGTATAAGTTTGTTATGTATTCCTGGGAACTTATATGGAAGAGTATTGATTGAGAGGGTGAAGGCATGTACAGAGCATCAGACTGGAGAAGAGCAGTGTGGTTTCAGAAGTGGTAGAGGATGTGTGGATCAGGTGTTTGCTTTGAAGAATGTATGTGAGAAATACTTAGAAAGCAAATGGATTCGTATATAGCATTTTTGGATCTGGAGAAGGCATATGATAGAGTTGATAGAGATGCTCTGTGGAAGGTATTAAGAATATATGATGTGGGGGGCGAGTTGTTAGAAGCAGTGAAAAGTTTTTATCAAAGATGTAAGGCATGTGTACGTGTAGGAAGAGAGGAAAGTGATTGGTTCTCAGTGAATGTAGGTTTGCGAGAGGGATGTGTGATGTCTGCATGGTTGTTTAATTTGTTTATGGATGGGGTTTTTTAGGAGGTGAATGTAAGAGTGTTGAAAAGAGGGTCAAGTATGCAGTCTCTTGTGGATGAGAGATCTTGGGACGTGAGTCAGTTGCTGTTCGCTGATGATAAAGCACTAGTGGCTTATTCATGTGAGAAACTGCAGAAGCTGGTGACTGAGTTTGGTAAAGTGTGTGAAAGAAGAAAGTTGAGAGTAAATGTGAATAAGAGCAAGGTTATTAGGTACAGTAGGGTTGAGGGTCAAGTCAATTGGGAGGTAAGTGTTGATGGAGAAAAACTGGAGGAAGTGAAGTGTTTTAGACATCTGGGAGTGGATTTGGCATCGGATGTAACCATGAAGCGGAAGTTAATCATAGGGTGAGAGAGGGGCCGAAAATTCTGGGAGCCTTGAAGAATGTGTTGAAGTCGAGAACATTATCTCGGAAAGCAAAAATGGGTATGTTTGAAGGAATAGTGGTTCTAACAATGTTGTATGGTTGCGAGGCGTGGGCTATGGATAGAGGGCGGAGGAGGGTGCATGTGCTGGAAATGAGATGTTTGAGGACAATATGTGGTGTGAGGTGGTTTGATCGAGTAAGTAATAATAAGGTAAGAGAGATATGCGGAAATAAAAAGAGTGTGGTTGAGAGAGCAGAAGAGGGTGTTTTGAAATGGTTTGGTCACATGGAGCGAGTGAGTGAGGAAAGATTGACAAAGAGTATATATGTGTCAGAGGTGAAGGGAACGAGTAGAAGTGGGAGACGAAATTGGAGGTGGAAAGATGGAGTGAAAAAGATTTTGAGTGATCGGGGCCTGAACATACAGGAGGATGAATGGCGTGCAAGGAATAGTGTGAAATGGAACGATGTGGTATACCGGGGTCGACGTGCTGTCAATGGATTGAACTAGGGCATGTGAAGCGTCTTGGGTAAACCATGAAAATTTCTGTGGGGCCTGGATGTGGAAAGGGAGCTGTGGTTTCGTTGCATTATTACATGACAGCTAGAGACTGAATGTGAACGAATGGGGTCTTTGTTGTCTTTTCCTTGCGCTACCTCGCACACATGATAGGGGCGGGTGTTTGTATTTCATGTTTGGCGGGCTGGCGATGGGAATGAATAAAGGCTGACAGTATGAATTACGTACATGTTTATATATGTATATGTCTGTGTACGTATATACATGTATACGTTGAGATGTATAGGTATGTATATTTGCGTGTGTGAACGTGTATGTATAAACATGTGTATGTGGGTGGGTTTGGCCATTCTTTCGTCTGTTTCCTTGCGCTACCTCACAAACACGGGAAACATCGACAAAGCAAAATAGTTAAATAAATAATGTATGTAAGTAGGAGAGATGGCCAGAAAGCGTTATTGGATTACGTGTTAATTGATAGGCTTGCAAAAGAGAGACTTTTTAATGTTAATGTGCTGAGAGGTGCAACTGGAGGGATGTCTGACCATTATCTTGTGGAGGCGAAGGTGAAGATTTGTAGAGGTTTTCAGATAAGAAGAGAAAATGTTGAGGTGAAGAGAGTGGTGAGAGTAAGTGAGCTTTGAAAGGCGAATTGTGTAAGAAAGTACCAGGAGAGACTGAATACAGAATGGAAAAAGATGAGAACAAAGGAGGTAAGGAGAGTGGGGGAGGAATGAGATGCATTCTGGGAACGAGTGATGGCTTGCGCAAAAGATGCTTGTGGCATGAAAAGAGTGGGAGGTGGGCAGATAAGAAAGGGTAGTGAGTCTTGGGCTGAGAAAGTAAGATTATTATTGAAAGAGAAGAGAGAGGCATTTGGATGATTTCTGCAGGGAAATAATGCAAATGACTGAGAGATGTATAAAAGAAAGAGGCAGGAGGTCAAGAGAGAGGTCCAAGAGGTGAAAAAGAGGGCAGACGAGAGTTGGGGTGAGAGAGTATCATTAAATTTTAGGGGGAATAAGACAAGGGAACAAATGGGAACATCAATGAATGGGGCTAATAGTTAGGTGATAACAATTAGTGGTGATGTGAGGAGATGGAGTGAGTATTTTGAAGGCTTGTTGAACGTATTTGATGATATAGTGGCAGGTATAGGGTTTTTTTCGAGGTGGTGAGTAAAGTGAGAGGGTTGGGGAGAATTATTTGGTAAACAGAGAAGAGGTAGTAAAAGCTTTGCGGAAGATGAAAGCCGGCAAGGCAGCGGGTTTGGATGGTATTGCAGAGGAATTTAATATAAAAGCGGTTGACTTTATGATAAGTGGTTGATAAGGATATTTAATGTATGTATGACTCATGGTGAGGTGCCTGAGGACTGGCGGGATGCTTGCATTGTGCTATTGAGCAAAAGCAAAGGGAATAAACGTGAGTGCTCAATTTACAGAGGTATAAGTTTGTTGAGTATTCCTGGGAAAATATATGGGACTGTTTTGATTGAGAGGGTGAAGGCGTTTTCTGAGCATGAGATTGGAGAAGGGCAAGGTGGTTTCAGAAGTGGTAGAGGATGTGTGGATCAGGTGTTTACTTTGAAGAATGTATGTGCGAAATACTTAGAAAAGCAAATGGATTTGAATGTAGCATTTATGGATCTGGAGAAAGCATATGATAGAGTCGATAGAGATGCTCTCTGGAAGGTATTAAGAATATATGGTGTGGGAGGCAAGTTGTTAGAAGCAGTAAAAAGTTTTTATCGAGGATGTAAGGCATGTGTACGTGTATGAAGAGAGGAAAGTGATTGGTTCTCAGTGAATGTTGGTTTGCGGCAGGGGTCAGTTGTTGTTCGCTGATGATATAGCGTTGGTGGCTGATTCGGGTAAGACATTGAAGAAGCTAGTGACTGAGTTTGGTAAAATGTTTGTAAGAAGAAAGCTGCGAGTAAATTGAATCAGAGCAAGGTTATTAAGTACAGTAGGGTTGAGGGACAAGCCAATTAGAAGGTAAGTTTGAATGGAGAGAAACTGAAAGAAGTGAAGTGTTTTAGATATCTAAGAGTACATATGGCAGCGGATGCAACCATAGAAGCGGAAGTGAATCATAGGGTGGAGAATGGGCGAAAGTTTTGGGAGTGTTGAAAAATGTTTGGAAGTCGAGAACGTTATCTTGGAAAGCAAAAATGGGTATGTTCAAAGGAATAGTGGTTCCAACAATGTTTTATGGTGGCGAGGCGTGGGCTATAGATAGAGATGTGCGGAGGAGGGTGTATGTGCTGGAAATGAGATGTTTGAGGACACTGTGTGGTGTGAGGTGGTTTGATCGAGTAAGGAATAAAAGGGTAAGAGAGATGTCTGGTGATAAAGAGAGTGTGGTTGAGAGAGTAGAAGTGGGTGTGTTGAAATGGTTCGGTCACATGGAGAAAATGAGAGAGGAAAGATTGACAAAGAGGATATATGTGTGAGAGGTGGAGGGAACGAGAAGTGGGAGACCAAACTGGTGGTGGAAAAACGCAGTGAAAAAGATTTTGAGTGATCGGGGCCTGAATATGCAGGAGGGTGAAAGGCGTGCAAGGAGTTGAGTGAATTGGAACGATATGGTATGCCGTGGTCGACGTGCTGTCAATGGATTGAATCAGGTCATGGGAAGCGTCTGGGTTAAACCATGGAAAGTTTTATGGGGCCTGGATGTGGAAAGGGAGGTATGGTTTTGGGGAATTATACATGGCAGCTTAAGACTGAGTGTGAACAAATGTGGCCTTTGTTTTTTTCCTAGCGGTACCTCGCGCATATGCAGGGGGAGGTGACTGTCATTTCATGTGTGGCGGGGTAGCGACGGGAATGAATAAGGGTAGACAGTATGAATTATGTAAATATGTATCAATGTATATGTGTGTGTGTCTATATATATGTATACGTTGAGTTGTATAGGTATGTATATGTGCTTGTCAGGACGTGTATGTATATACATGTGTATGTGGGTGGTTTGAGCCATTCTTTCGTCTGTTTCCTTGCGCTACCTCGCTAACGGGCGATTGGGGAGAAAGAATACTTCCCACATATTCCCTGGGTGTCGTAGAAGGCGACCAAAAGGTGAGGGAGCGGGGGGCTGGAAATCCTCCCCTTTCTTTTTTTCTTTTTTTTTTGATTTTCCAAAAGAAGGAACAGAGAAGTGGGCCAGTTGAGGATATTCTCTCAAAGGCCCAGTCCTCTGTTCTTAACGCTATCTTGCTAACGCGGAAATTTGCGAAGAATTTGAAAAAAAAATATGTAAAAATATATATATATATATATATATATATATATATATATATATATATATATATATATATATATATATATATATATATATTTCCCGCGTTAGCGAGGTAGCGTTAAGAACAGAGGACTGGGCCTTTTTTGGAGTATCCTCACCTGGCTTCACTCTGTTCCTTCTTTTGGAAGATTAAAAAAAAACGAGAGGGGAGGATTTCCAGCCCCCCGCTCCCTCCCCTTTTAGTCGCCTTTTACTACACGCAGGGAATACGTGGGAAGTATTCTTAATCCCCTATCCCAGGGATATATATATATTTTTTTTTTTTTTTTTTTTTTTATGTATATATATATATATCTTATATATATATATATATATATATATATATATATATATATATATATATATATATATATATATATATATATATATATATATATATATGTATATATATATATATATATATATATATATATATATATATATATATATATATATATATATATATATATATATATATATATATATATATATATATATATATATATATATATATATAAATATATATATATATACTTATATATATATACATATATATATATATATATATATATATATATATATATATATATATATATATATATATATATATATATATATATTTTCTTTCTTTCATGCTATTCGCCTTTTCCCGCGTTAGCGAGATAGCGTTAAGAAGAGTGGACTGGGCCTTTGAGGTAATATCCTCACCTCGCCCCCTTCTCTGTTCCTTCTTTTGGAAAATTAAAAAAAACGAGAGGGGAGGATTTCCAGCCACCCGCTTTCTCCTCTTTTGGTCGCATTCTACGACACGCAGGGAATGCGTGGGAAGTATTCTTTCTCCTTTATCCCCAGGGATAATATATATATATATATATATATATATATATATATATATATATATATATATATATATATATATATATATATATATATATATATATATATATATATATATATATATATATATATATATATATATATATATTCGAAGAGAGAGAGAGAGAGAGAGAGAGAGAGAGAGAGAGAGAGAGAGAGAGAGAGAGAGAGAGAGAGAGAGAGAGAGAGAGAGAGAGAGAGAGAGAGAGAGAGAGAGAGAGAGAGAGAGATGACCTTTATTTGGTCCTCTCAGCTAACACAAAAAAGTATTATTTCTCAGGTGAAGAATATTATGTTTCAATATTTTTATCACTTTAGGTACTTTAATAACCCTTCTAAATTCACGAATAGATATATCATCAATATGGAACAACGTCTCGCCACTCCCTATTCAAATGTCTTATAACTACGCCTCTCTCAGGGATACTGTCAAAATATATCGAATATTAACCACATGATTCTCCAGTAGTGCGCCAACGTCCTTTAGTTAATTGGAGATACGTGTCTTGATTATTTCTGGATGTTGAATAACCTTCAGTTGGTGCAGGAATGATCAGGGATGTTCAAGTCCTGCCTCAGTGTAACATTCATCAATCAAGCTCTAAGAGAATGTCATCGTGGCTGACGGATAGATAATTCATTAACCTTGAAATGAAACGCATCGAGCAAACAACAGGAGCTTTATTTGAAAAAGAGAGAAAACGTTTTTAAATTCGTTTTCTTTTGTGTTATGATAGGGTTATCATGACTTTTCTCTGACATTACCAAAATCTCTCAAATCTCAAAACAAATATTACATTTATTTTAAAAATCAAGTGAATTTGCTTAGGTACATACGTATATGTTTACCAAAGTGGTTGTAATACATATCACCGTTGATCAAGTCAGCCTTACTCTTGAATTCTCTGTAAGCCTGGTAATGTTACATTCAAATCAGTAAAACTAAAGTATAGATGGTGAGGCTTCAGGAAGAGGGATATCTTCTGTTTGACTAACTCGAATCAGTAATTCAAGGATTTTGCAGAGCAATCGTATTGTGCTGTTATAGTCTTGCATTGAAGTTTATGATATCAAATGAACTGTTCAAATTAATGTTATGCTTGGCGAGAGAAAAGAAACTAATCTTAACAGCATTTTTCACACACACACTCTAGAGAAAAATACATCAATCATGGGAGATATATCATATTTCCTTAGGCTTGAAGTCCAAACACGCATCAGAAATGGTTGTTTATCTATTTCATCAAAATGGTCAACCTTTTATTCAATAATGCCTCGTCATGAACAAGGAAGGATTATAATGGTTTATCATTTGCTTTCCTGCAGTCATGTGTTACGCTTCTTGGTTCATTCATTCACATTCATCAAGACATCACATAAAAAACAATTAGATAGCAATATGTATATTCATTTTCATAATGGTTCAATCAAAAAGGATATAATTACGGCTAATTCTATATCATTATCTTCCTTTTTACTCTGGACAATCATAGAATACCTCGCCACATCATGAGGCCTTCACCTGGAGACGTGGACGGTGGACAGGACTATCAAAACTGATGCCTGGAGATTCTAACCTAAGGTCAGGCCCCAGGAGATCAACTTACATCAACAACTTTATCATTTCTACCTACGATTATATTTAATTTTCAAATTGTAATTTTACCTACGTACAGTTCTTTTTATCACAATCGGCTGAGCCAGTACCCCACTTTTCTCCATGTTTTTACTTCTACCGTTTCTGTCTTTCTCCCCAGCAGTAACTGCTTCCAAATGTTTTCGGATCTGCAGCTGTCGATTGGATTCGAAACTGATGAGATATTCATGGGACAAGCAACGTCGCTCACCGCAGACGTCAGCAGCCTCAAGGACGTAAGTAAACAAATTATTTCTCAGAAACGTTATACATTTCGATCTAGATTTGCCTTAGCCTTTAACACATCTCTGTGTCTTATCAAGAAATCAGGCTTTCATGTCATAGGAGATATAGTTACTATCACTTATGTTGGTTGAGACGGCAAGGGTAGCTGAGGCCCTAATCAAGGCCATCCCATTAACGCTAAACACACACACATATATATATATATATATATATATATATATATATATATATATATATATATATATATATATATATATATATATATATATATATATATATATATATATATATATATATAATATACATATGTATATATATATATATATATATATATATATATATATATATATATATATATATATATATATATATATATATATATATATATATATATATATATATATATATATATTTTTTTTTTTTCTTTTTTTTTTATACTTTGTCGCTGTCTCCCGCGTTTGCGAGGTAGCGCAAGGAAACAGACGAAAGAAATGGCCCAACCCCCCCCATAAACATGTACATACACACGTCCACACACGCAAATATACATACCTACACAGCTTTCCATGGTTTACCCCAGACGCTTCTCATGCCTTGATTCAATCCACTGACAGCACGTCAAACCCTGTATACCACATCGCTCCAATTCACTCTACTCCTTGCCCTCCTTTCACCCTCCTGCATGTTCAGGCCCCGATCACACAAAATCTTTTTCACTCCATCTTTCCACCTCCAATTTGGTCTTCCTCTTCTCCTAGTTCCCTCCACCTCCGACACATATATCCTCTTGGTCAATCTTTCCTCATTCATTCTCTCATTGTGCCCAAACCATTTCAAAACACCCTCTTCTGCTCTCTCAACCACTCTCTTTTTATTTCCACACATCTCTCTTACCCTTACGTTACTTATTCGATCAAACCACCTCACACCACACATTGTCCTCAAACATCTCATTTCCAGCACATCCATCCTCCTGCGCACAACTCTATCCATAGCCCACGCCTCGCCTAAAAATGGGAAACAGTATATATATATATATATATATATATATATATATATATATATATATATATATATATATATATATATATATATATATATATATATATATATATATATATATATATATATATATATATACTATATTTATTTATATATTTATTTTGCTTTGTCGCTGTTTCCCGCGTTTGCGAGGTAGCGCAAGGAAACAGACGAAAGAAATGGCCTAACCCACCCCCATACACAATGTATATACATACACGTCCACACACGCAAATATACATACCTATATAACTCAGTGCACACATATATATACACACACAGACAAATACATATATACCCATGCACACAATTCGCACTGTCTGCCTTTATTCATTCCCATCACCACCCCGCCACACATGGAATACCATCCCCCCTCCCCCCTCATGTGTGCGAGGTAGCACTAGCAAAAGACAACAAAGGCCCCATTCGTTCACACTCAGTCTAAAAGCTGTCATGCAATAATGCCCGAAACCACAGCTCCCTTTCCACATCCAAGCCCCACACAACTTTCCATGGTTTACCCCAGACGCATCACATGCCCTGATTCAATCCACTGACAGCGCGTCAACCCCGGTATACCACATTGATCCAATTCACACTAATCCTTGCCCTCCTTTCGCCCTCCTGCATGTTCAGGCCCCGATCACACAAAATCTTTTTCACTCCATCTTTCCACCTCCAATTTGGTCTCCCACTTCTCCTCGTTCCCTCCGCCTCCGGCACATATATCCTCTTGGTCAATCTTTCCTCACTCATTCTCTCCATGTGCCCAAACCATTTCAAAACACCCTCTTCTGCTCTCTCAACCACGCTCTTTTTATTTCCACACATCTCTCTTACCCTTACATTACTTACTCGATCAAACCATCTCACACCCCACATTATCCTTAAACATCTCATATCCAGCACATCCACCCTCCTGCGCACAACTCTATCTATAGCCCCCGCCTCGCAACCATACAACATTGTTGGAACCACTATTCCTTCAAACATACCCATTTTTGCTTTCCGATATAATGTTCTCGACTTCCACACATTCTTCAAGGCTCCTAGGATTTTCGCCCCCTACCCCACCCTTTGATTCACTTCCTCTTCCATGGTTCCCTCCGCTGCCAGATCCACTCCCAGATATCTAAAACACTTTACTTCCTCCAGTTTTTCTCCATTCAAAGTTACCTCCCAATTGACTTGACCGTCAACCCTACTGTACCTAATAACCTTGCTCTTATTCACATTTACTCTTAACTTTCTTCTTTCACACACTTTACCAAACTCAGTCACCAGCTTCTGCAGTTACTCACATGAATCAGCCACAAGCGCTGTATCATCAGCGAACAACAACTGACTTACTTCCCAAGCTCTCTCATTCACAACAGACTTCATATTTCCCCCTCTTTCCAAAACTCTTGCATTCACCTCCCTAACAACCCCATCCATAAACAAATTAAACAACCATGGAGACATCTCACACCCCTTCCGGAAACCTACATTCACTGAGAACCAATCACTTTCCTCTCTTCCTACACGTACACATGCCTTACATCCTCGATAAAAACTTTTCACTGCTTCTAACAACTTTCCTCCCACACCATATATTCTTAATACCTTCCACAGAGCATCTCGATCAACTCTATCATATGCCTTCTCCAGATCCATAAATGCTACATACAAATCCATTTGCTTTTCTAAGTATTTCTTACATACATTCTTCAAAGCAAACACCTGATCCACACATCCTCTACCACTTCTGAAACCACACTGCTCTTCCCCAATCTGATGCTCTGTACATTCCTTCACCCTCTCAATCAATACCCTCCCATATAATTTACTAGTAATATTCAACAAACTTATACCTCTGTAATTTGAGCACTCACTCTTATCCCCTTTGTCTTTGTACAATGGCACTATGCACGCATTCTGCCAATCCTCAGGCACCTCACCATGAGTCATACATACATTAAATAACCTTACCAACCAGACAACAATACAGTCACCCTCTTTTTTAATAAATTCCACTGCAGTACCATCCAAACCTGCTGCCTTGCCGGCATATATATATATATATATATATATATATATATATATATATATATATATATATATATATATATATATATATATATATATATATATATATATATATATATATATATATATATATATATATATATATATATATATATATATATATATATATATATATATATATATATATATATATATATATATATATATATATATATATATATATATATATAAATATATATATATATATATATATATATATATATATATATATATATATATATATATATATATATATATATATATATATATATATATATATATATATATATATATATATATATATATATATATATATATATATATATATTTATATTTATATATATATATATATATATATATATATATATATATATATATATATATATATATATATATATATATAACCTCCAGGTGTGGATGAACAGTTGGGTTGACTGTGGACCGACTGCCGCAACCAGGACTCGAACCTAAGCGCTCGAACCTTGGCCGGCTGTTAATGCGTCACGGACAGGAATGCTAATCGCTACACCAGAAAATGTTAGTTTTCATGATATTGTCCTTATTTCCCTTGAGTGTGGCAGCAGCTTAAAGAAAAGGAAGAGTGAGCCACGTCGAGGCATTAGGGCACAATGTGAGGTAATGCAAAAAAAATGAATACATAAATAAACTAAATTTTTGCGTTAAGCCTCTGCTTAATATCTATATCCCATAATGACTTAGAGTTTCTCATCCGAAATGTCTTTCGAGCTGTCGCTTCATATTTCCTAATCTGCGCTGTATGCCTAATTAGCTGTACCGACAGTCTTAGGAACTAACCTTTGATGTCTTTGGAGCTTCCAATACATGTCTGATGCACTGTCTGAAGGTGTCTCAAGAGTTGCTTCTAACCATGTACTATTCTACTCCTAGATATCTTACGCGAGAACAACAGACATTTCGAGAGCTGCTACGAGATATCTTTGGAGATGTCACAAGACATCAAAAGAACTGCCTCTAGATATTCCGGATACTCGACCTTTTGCCGTATCACTTCACTACTGTGAACAAGAAAAAAATAACATGCAACTCAAGACCTACAACTTTTCAGTTCACATGTCTTTACTTTGATCACGAGGAAGGATAAGAAAGAATCCAGGAAAAAGAAAAGCTTTTGCATGAATATAGCGGACACAATTCTACTCACGCTTCCTCATTTTTATCTACACTTCACTCACATTCATATCTTCATCCATAAAGATGTATTGTATGATAAGAGGAGAACTGAAAACAATGTAAGGGCTCTATAGTCCTGAGCGGTGAGAGAAGAATATCCCCGGTCATGAAAGAGTCTCTGCACAAAGGGACAAATTTGGCTCTTGGAGTAAGAACGATGGTCCTGCGACAGACCACAGATCAGCAGTAACCTCTTGGGATTGCAGCTCAAAGATCCACGAGAGGAACTAAAGGACGACCAAGATGGAGGCTGAAAATAAGAATGATAGAGGAACATCTGCAGATGGCGGTCACCCGCCACAAGCCTCCCCTTCTGCCAATTGAATTAGAAAAAGAAATGAATTTTCATTGGATGAAGGCAAGGAAATTTATAATCTCAAAAACAGAATGCGACATGCAAAGGCATAAAAGATTTTCTTTCATCCAAGTCTTCAGGAGAAAGAAATAATCTTAAGCTTACTCGATTATTAACGATTGAGAGACTTTGGAAATAACAAAAGTGATTAAAAGTGCAACAAATAAGGAAAAAAGAAAAAAATTATCTATCAGCATCGTAACATAACAACTCATCTTTAAATATGAAACAAGCTACCACGACAAAAAAAGAAGAAAAAAAATGTAGATTCCAAGACTAGATCAAGAAAGACTCTTCAGACGATAATAGCTATTTCGAGCACTAGCAAAGGTAGAGCTATAATGGTGAAAATATTCAAAATAAAGCTGGAGTACTTTAATCTGTTATATCTCGACGAAAGGCTGTCTTCAAAGCCTCTGGTCCAAACACTGAGATTCAAGTAGTATTGCTTCATTCTGAGTGTTCTCACCACTATACATCTAGCCATAAACCAAGTCAACTAAGAAAAGTGCTAGAACAGAGAGGATAAGCATCAGCTCGAGGAGATCAGTGAGGATATTAGAATGGTTCTCGTTTGCAAAAGCAGAATACAAAAAGAAAAAAGTACAGTAATGTGTAGTTTTGACGAGCGGTTGGGGAATAACAATATTTTCCCAGTGGAACTAAACAACATAATGAGAAAACTATTTCAGATAAAGTAGAAGGAAAGAAAGTGGTAAATGTCTCCTAATTATAAAAGTTGTGAGACTTTATAATAGGAGGTCTTAAAGGCCCTCTGCTAAGCACCTCTATTCCGGTAGTAACGCTTAGATAATAATCATTAACAAAGAAAGAATATATAATACCACTTGCCTCACATTCACACCTTAGCTGAGCTACAGTTATTTGTCTGCGGTAGAGATATGACAGGACAGTAATGACGCCTATCTTGACATGAGCTGTGACGGCTGTAGTTTAAGACTCGAGAAAAAGCGTGAAGTTGGTAGCATAGACTAAAGAAATGTTAATAGTTGTGAGAGCGAAATTTAAGGAGTACATAAACTCTTACTTGTGGCAGTATCAGCCTTGCTTGAATATACTGCATGATCACGGATATGCTTGTCTCTCATATATGTTAAAAATGATCTGAAGGGTGAAAGTCACTGTTCATCATACTGATAGCTGTTTATGTCTCTGATAAGAAGAGTCATATGATTCGAATACATGTGTGTAAAATCATATTATGTAAAGATCTCATTTATTTTACGATTTGATGTTATCTTACGTTGGCTTACTGCCTTTTTTGTGGGTGATCTAGCCATCTAAGTAGGTGTTGGGGTTATATGGTCTACCTATCACTATGATTACATTCAATCCTTTTGTACAAACCTATATTTATATTATGCATATCTGCTTTTCACAATCAGTTAAAGTGTCTCCGGTAACGTCAAGCTTTGAAGCTGCGACGTACGAGAACCATTCAAAGTATTTTGCTGAATGATTCTGCAATTTGATCTGGCCGTCGAGTATATAAAGAAAGGAGCAAAAAAATCTTCAAAATTACAACTTGTGTGAGCAAGTGCAAACATTATAGAAAGCAGTAGTTCACACGTAGAACAGAAGAAAAGTCTCAAAAATCCCTGATGGAAGACTAGGTTTCAGCTTTTAATGGGTAGTGTGGCGATAACGTTGGAATCAAAGTTTGGTCCAAGGGGCTGTGGATAAAGGAACCTTACAATACGCTTTACATGAGTGTTCATAGTCAGCTTATCCCCTATTTCTTCGTGATGATTTTATGGAACACCAAGGCCCAACGTATCACTGAGAGACTGAGGACGGCAGATCTACAATTCAATTGGTAGAATTAATTCTATTGTAAACTGTGTCTATCGTGTCTTCTGCTCTCACGGAATTAAACAGTCTTGCTATCAGGTTTACTGTTCAGCTGCAGTTCTTCCACGAGAGATAAAGGCTGGCTGATCTATTTCTCCCATTTATGATTTCATGGGGAACTAAGACCAGGAGATCTTCATCAACTATACGGTAAAGCTACAATAGGAGATAGAGGATTTGCTGACGTAATATTGTGAAAATAAGTTATGAGTACATTAATCGGTATGATGGTTCATCGGAAAATGCTTACCCAATTAGTACGTAAATACAAATCTAATGGACAGATATCGCAACTGCAGCAATATCAAATTAGCAATAAAAAAAGTATTAATTCTATGTTGCTTCCCCAACTACCATCCGCCACTCACAACAACCCCAACCCCACCCCTTCACCCACCCTAAAAGAAAATGGGATGCATAAGTAGGATATAGCTAAATGATATAGAAAATAAAAGAAAAATCAGTATTGGAAATTTGCTAATCTTGGGTGCGTTTAGAGCTCAAAACTAAATAAAAAAAAAACTTTCTCCAACGTTTTCCCGGTATCAGTTCTCCCCACGCCTTTACCAGAAGGTGTAGCGTTTAGTGAAGTGTACATGTAGCGAAAATTGATTCCCTCATTACTGAATCTCACCAATCTTGCAGAGGCACCTTCTTCCCAAGTGCTGTTTATGTTTCAAATATTCGTTTTTTTTTTGTTTTTACTTCGCAATATTTCTAGCACAAAACACTACAATACAAACTGATCTTTTCATTAGAATATAGTAGAAGTCTTACAAATCTTATGACTGGAGTTCTTCAATCTTCTCTAACAGTATGGCAATAGCATTCTTTTCACGCCCTCTTATGAAAAATGGGAGAGGCACTTCGATAAATTTTTCAAAAACATTTTATGATGATCTTTTCTCATTCCTTGCTGAATGCATCGTACAAACTCTAGTAAGAGGATGAAACTCAACCTCCTTCTAACCGTACCCGAGGAACCTCAGTCTAACCTACGTGCATCATAAACTAATGACATCCAACTCTACATTAGCCTTTTGTGTGGCATTGCTCCTCTGCCCCCCCCCCCCCATAACCCAGTGCCGTCTCCGCTCTCAGTACCCATTCCATGACCTTTACACATCACGCAAATAAGAATCTTGTTGCGTCTAAAGTTCACGAACTTCAGGCACTAACCATTCCTGACACACAATGCAAGTTTCATAAGCCACCACTCTCTCCAGCAACACTATTACTGAAGCATCTTACCTTATTGGTATTCTCAAAGCGTCTGTAGCAACGAAGTTCCCACATTTTTTACGTTGAAAAAGTCTTTTCTTCTTCTTCTTCTTCTTCTTCTTCTTCTTCTTCTTCTTCTTCTTCTTCTTCTTCTTCTTCTTCTTCTCTTCTTCTGGATGGGGGTGATGGGGGAAGTGAATGGGAGAGTTTTGAGAGACACAGATTTTTGCAGTGTGAGGGGTTAGGGGGTATGTGGTTAAGTCCATTACTGTTTGCTGATGACACGGCACTAGTAACAAATTCGACTCAAAAACTGCAAAATTTTATGTCTGACATACATACTTCCCACGTATTCCCAGCGTGTCGTAGAAAGCGACTAAAAGGGGGGGGGCTGGAAATCCTCACCTCTCGTTCATTTTTTTTTTTTTCCAAAAGAAGGAAAATAGAAGTGGTCCGGGTCAGGATATCCCCTCGAAGGCCCAGTCCTATTTCTTCAACGCTGCCTCGCTAATGCGGGAAATGGCGAATAGTATGAAAGAAATGATAGCTTGGGTGAGAGAGTATCATTAAATTTTAGGGAGAAAAAAAAAGATATTTGGAAGGAGGTAAATAAAGTGCGTAAGACAAGGGAACAAATGGGAACTTCAGTGAAGGGGACTAATGGGGAGGTGATAGTAAGTAGTGGTGATGTGAGAGGAGATGGAGAGAGTATTTTGAAGGTTTGTTGAATGTTTTTGATGATAAGGTGGCAGATATAGGGTGTTTTGGTCGAGTCGGTGTGCAAAGCGAGAGGGTTAGGGAAAATGGTTAGGGAAACAGAGAAAAGGTAGTAAAAGCTTTGCGGAAGATGAAAGCCGGCAAGGCAGCGGGTTTGGATGGCATTGCGGTGGAATTCAGTAAAAACGGGGGTGATTGAATTGTTGACTGGTTGGTAAGGTATCTAATATATGTATGATTCATGGTGAGGTGCCTGAGGATTGGAGGAATGCTTGCATAGTGCCATTACACAAAGGCAAAGGGGATAAAAGTGAGTGCTCAAATTACAGAGGTATAAGTTTGTTGAGTATTCCTCGGAAACTATATGGGAAGGTGTTGATTGAGAGGGTGAAGGCATGTACAGAGCATCACACTGGGGAATGACAGTGTGGGTTCAGAAGTGGTAGAGGATGTGTGGATCAGGTGTTTGCTTTGAAGAATGTATGTGAGAAATACTTAGAAAAGGAAATCGATTTGTATGTAGCATTTATGGATCTGGAAAAGGCATATGATAGAGTTGATAGAGATGCTCTGTGGAAGGTATTAAGAATATATGGTGTGGAAGGCAAGTTGATAGAAGCAGTGAAAAGTTTTTATCGAGATGTAAGACATGTGTACATGGAGGAAGAGAGGAGAGTGATTGGTTCTCAGTGAATGTAGGTTTACGGCAGGGGTGTGTGATGTCTCCATGGTTGTTTAATTTGTTTATGGATGGGGTAGTTAGGGAGGTGAATGCAAGAGTTTTGGAAAGAGGGGCAAGTATGCAGTCAGTTGTGGATGAGAGAGCTTGGGAGGTGAGTCAATTGTTGTTCGCTGATGATACAGCGCTGGTGGCTGATTCATATGAGAAACTGCAGAAGCTGATGACTGAGTTTGGTAAAGTGCGTGAAAGAAGAAAGCTGAGAGTAAATGTGAATAAGAGCAAGGTTATTAGGTGGGGTTGGGTTGAGGGTCAAGTCAATTGGGAGGTAAGTCTGAATGGAGAAAAACTGGAGAAAGTGAAGTAGGGTTGAGGGTCAAGTCATTTGGGAGGTAAGTCAGAATGGAGAAAAACTGGAGAAAGTGAAGTAGGGTTGAGGGTCAAGTCAATTGGGAGGTACGTTTGAATGGAGAAAAAGTGTTTTAGATATCTGTGAGTGGATCTGGCAGCGACTGGAATAATGGAAGCGGAGGTGAGTCATAGGGTTGGGGAGGGGGCGAAAATTCTGGGAGCATTGAAGAATGCGTGGAAGGCGAGAACATTATCTCGGAAAGCAAAAATGTGTATGTTTTAAGGAATAGTAGTTCCGCAATGGATAGAGTTGTGCGGAGGAGGGTGGATGTGCTGGAAATGAGATGTTTGAGGACAATATGTAGTGTGAGGTGGTTTGATCGAGTAAGTAATAATAGGGATGAGAGATGTGTGGTAATAAAAATAGTGTGGTTGAGGGAGCAGAAGAGGGTGTTTTGAAATGGTTTGGTCACATGGAGAGAATGAGTGAGGAAAGATTGACGAAGAGGATATATGTGTCAGAGGTGGAGGGAACGATAAATGGGAGACCAAATTGGAGGTGGAAAGATGGAGTGAAAAAGATTTTTAGTGATCGGAGCCTGAACATGCAGGAGGGTGAAAGGCGCGCAAGGAATAGAGTGAACTGGAACGATGTGGTATACGGGCTATCTATGAATTGAACCAGGGCATGTGAAGCGTCTGGGGTAAACCATGGAAAGTTCTGTGGGGCCTGGATGTGGTTTCGGTGCATTATTACATGACAGCTAGAGACTGAGTGTGAACGAATATGGCCTTTGTTGTCTCCTCCTAGCGCTACCTTGCACAAATGAGGGGTGGTTGGGGTTGTTATTTTATTTGTGGCGGGGTGGCGATGAAAATGAATAAAGGCAGACAGTATGAATTATGTACATGTGTATATATGTATATGTCTGTGTGTGTTTATATATGTATACGTTGAGATGTATAGGTATGTATATTTGTGTGTATATACATGTGTAAGTGGGCGGGTTGGGCCATTCTTTCGTCTGTTGCCTTGCGATACCTAGCTAACGCGGGAGACAGCAAGAAAGGAAAAGAAATAAAAATAGAAAATAATATATATATATATATATATATATATATATATATATATATATATATATATATATATATATATATTTCTTTTTTTTTCTTTTTACTTATTATTTTGTTTTGTCGCTGTGTCCCGCGTTAGCGAGGTAGCGCAAGGAAACAGACGAAAGATTGGCCCAACCCACCCCCATACACATGTATATAGATACACGTCCACACACGCAAATATACATACCTATACATCTCAATGTACACATGTATATAAACCCACAGACATATACATATATACACATGTACATAATTCATACTGTCTGCCTTTATTTATTCCCATAGCCACCTCGCCACACATGGAATAACAACCCCCTCGCCCCTCAGGTGTGCGAGGAAGCGCTAGGGAAAGACAACACAGGCCCCATTCGTTCACACTCAGTCTCTAGCTGTCATACGATAATGCACCGAAACCAAAGCTCCCATTCTACATCCAAGCCCCATACAACTTTCCATGGTTTACCCCAGGCGCTTCACATGCCCTGGTTCAATCCATTGACAGCACCTCGACCGCGATATACCACATCGTTCCAATTCACCCTCCTGCATGTTCAGGCCCCGATCACTCAAAATCTTTTTCACTCCATCTCTCCACCTCCAATTTGGTCTACCACTTCTTCTCGTCCCCTCCACCTCTGACACATATATCCTCTTGGGCTATCTTTCCTCACTTATTCTCTCCATGTGACCAAACCATTTCAAAACACCCTTTTCTGCTTTCTCAGCCACACTCTTTTTTTCCAAACATCTCTCTTACCCTTACATTATTTACTCGATCAAACCACCTCACAGCACATATTGTCCTCAAACATCTCATTTCCAGTACATCCACCCTCCTCCGCACAACTCTACCCATAGCTCACGCCTCGAAGCCATACAATATTGTTGGAACCACTATTCCTTCAAACATAGCCATTTTTGCTTTCTGAGATAATGTTCTCGACTTCCAAACATTCTTCAAGGCTACCAGAATTTTCACCCGCTCCCCCACCCTATGATTCACTTCAGCTTCCAAGGTTCCATCCGCTGCCAGATCCACTCCCAGATATCTAAAACACTTTATTTCCTCCAATTTTCCTTAACTCAAACTTACCTCCCAATTGACTTGTCCCTCAACCCTACTGTACCTAATAACCTTGCTCTTATTCACATTTACTCTCAACTTTCTTCTTTCACACACTTTACCAAACTCAGTCATCAGCGTCTGCAGTTTCTCACATAAATAAGCCAATAGCGCTGTATCATCAGTGAACAACAACTGACTCACTTGCCAAGCTCTCTCATCCACAACAGACTACATACTTGTCCCTCTTTCCAAAACTCTTGTATTCACCTCCCTAACAACCCCATCCATAAACAGATTAAACAACCAAGGAGACATAACACACCCCTTGCCGCAAACCTACATTCACTGAGAACCAATCACTTTCCTCTCTTCCTACACGTACACGTGCCTTACATCCTCGATAAAAAATTTTCACTGCTTCTAACAACTTGCCTCCCACACCATATATTCTTATTACCTTCCACAGAGCATCTCTATCAACTCTATTATATGCTTCTCCAGATCCATACATGCTACATACAGATCCATTTGCTTTTCTAAGTATTTCTCACATACATTCTTCAAAGCAAACACCTGATCCACACATCCTCTACCACTTCTGAAACCACACTGCACTTCCCCAATCTGATGCTCTGTACTTGCCCTCACCCTCTCAATCAATACCCTCCCATATGATTTACCAGGAATACTCAACAAACTTATACCTCTGTAATTTGAGCATTCAAACTTATCCCCTTTGCCTTTGTACAATGGCACTATGCAAGCATTCCGCTAATCATCAGGCACCTCACCATGAATCATACATACATTAAATAACCTTACCAACCAGTCAACACTACAGTCACCCCCTTTCTTAATAAATTCCACTGCAATACCATCCAAACCTGCTGCCTTGCCGGCTTTCATCTTCCGCAAAGCCTTTACTACCTCTTCTCTGTTTACTAAATGATTTTCCCTAAATGTCTCACTTTGCACACCACCTCCACCAAAACACCCTATATCTGCGACTCTATCATCAAACACATTCAACGAACCTTCAAAATACTCACTCCATCTCCTTCTCACATCACCACAACTTGTTATCACGTTCCCAGTAAACCCGTTCACTGAAGTTCCCCTTTGCTCGCTTAGATCCAATAGAATATATCTACTCAAACTCATCATCAATAAACTCTGGACTGCAAATACGTAATGCCCTTAGGAACATAGATTGAAATGATGATAATTTAACTGTGTCATGTTGAGATGAGTAATAATGGATATATGAGCATACATTGGTTGGTTTTCTATATATGCTAAACTTAAACTTGTTTCCTTGTCTATGGATCATGCAATCTAAAAATGGTACCATACCATTATTCTCATTTTCTACAGTAAATTTGATGGAAAGAACTAAATTGTTAAGTAAGGGGAGAAATATTTGTAAATTTTCATTTGTTGGCCAAACACAAAGAACATCATCTACACACCTAAACCAAATTGCATTAGAAGGTAAGATATCCTTCACTAATTTTGTTTAAAAAAATTCCATATAAAGGTTACTTAGTACAGGTGAAAGAGTGTTACCCAGTTTTCATAACAAATTTTTGAGCATAATAATCTCCATTAAATTGAAATACACAGTCTTTTATACACAATGTTATCACTTCAATGAAATTTGACTTTGAAACAGGTAAATGAATATCATCCAAGACATCAAATAAATATTCTAAAAGGTCGTCAACTGGAACTTTAGTGAAAAGTGAGGAAACATCAAAGCTAACTAGTTTGAAATCAAAATCAGTATTAATATTGTTTAGCTTGTTGACTAAATCTACATTTTTCATGATATTAGAATTTGATACCTTACCCACTAAAGGGCTTAATAAGGAAAGTAACCATTTTGATAATTTGTATGTGATGGAGCCTACTGAACTCACTATAGGTCTTGCTGGAAAATTTTGTTTATGTGTTTTGATGAGTCCATACATGTATGGCAATGAAGGGTACAAAGATGACAAATTTTTGATGAGAGAAATGTTACATTTCAACAACAACTTCATTTCTTTATTGAAGTGAGAATAAACTGCTTCTAAAGGATTTTTACTTAGTTTAGAATATGTTGTGTTATCATTTAGAAGATCATTCATTTTAGATAAATAGTTACTTTTATCTAAAATTACAACAGTGTTAGCCTTATATGCTTTTGTAATATGTACATTCTTGTCTTTTTTTAAGGTGTTAATAGCTCTTACGAATCTTTTAGGGCAATTAGCTTCCACTGGTTTTGACAAACTGGCATACACTAAACCCTTGCAAATATTAATATCATCATTACTTAAATTACTGTATTTTTCTAAATTACAAAAAGACTTTGTGACATCAACACAGCTGGCTTCTCCGTCAGAGCACACAAAACTTAAACCATAGCCTAATGCATACAAGGAATCTTTATCTAGTTGTTTATTAGACAGGATTACCACAAAAGATGGCTTTGTGTTCTTGGTCCAGTCGCTGTTTTCAATAAGATGGTCCAACTTACGATTTAGTGACACTTGTAGCCTATTGCGTTCTTTCTTTAATTCATCATAGCAATAGTCCAACATCCGGTTCTTCCAGTGTGTCGGTATTGTCATTTGAAAGGCACGTTTCTTCTCTCTTGAAATGAGAAAAGCCTCCTCCAGTTCAAGTTTCTTTAATTCTATGTTTTTCTTTAAAATAACATTTTGAAATTGGTCAAATGGTCGACCAGACAGCTGCAACAAACGTTGAGGTAGGACAGATCTTGGCATCACTTGTTCATCAAGGCATTTCCTAAGGAATTCAAATCGTAACTTCAGTTGGTGAGCCTTGATAAGCGATTTGGAAAAAGCAGTAACGAAAGGAGAAAGTCCAGGACAGCTTGTAGAGAAGTAATAGAAGACCCGTGTGGAATCTATGTTGGAAAGGATCACACCTTTGCGCGTGATTAAGATATTCTTATGAGTCCACAGGGAAAAAGAAACACGAAAAGTTCCCAAGTGCACTTTCGTGTAAGAATCACATCATCAGGGGGACACAAGAGAGAAATATAGCAGTCAGTTGATATGCATCGAAGAGACGAAGCTAGGACGCCATTTGGTAAACATGTGATTGTCGAAAACATACAACGAGCGTTCATAAACTTATCATTTTACAAATCTTATCAACAATAGATTTATCTGATTTGTACAGACCATCACTAATATTAAGATTATAATTCTTTGTGTATTTGATAATAGAAGATTCAATGATATTTCTCTTGGTAATAGAGTTAGAGTTAACAATTGATATGGCGTTACTCCAGTCAATACAATGATCATAGTTTTTAACATGATTAAACAAGGCATTTGATTCTTGTCCCATTCTTATACTATATTTATGTTGCTTAAGTCGAACAGAAAGATCCTTACCAGTCTGACCCACATAAAATTTATCACAGTTTCCACAAGGAACTTTATCGATGCAACCAAGAGAATTTTCTGGTGAATTCCTGATTAAGATATTCTTTATAGTATTATTGTTGCTAAAGGCAACATTTACATTAAAGGATTTAAGCAACATGGGAAGCAAAGTGAAGTTATTATTAAAAGGGAGAACTAAAAGATTCTTGGTGTCAATGGGAGGTTTGGGCTTAACTCTATAAAATGATATCTTTGCCAACTTAAGGGATTTATCAATGAAAGATCTAGGGTACTTTAACTTAGATCCAATAGAATATATCTTCTCAAACTCATCATCAATAAACTCTGGACTGCAAATACGTAATGCCCTTAGGAACATAGATTGAAATGATGATAATTTAACTGTGTCATGTTGAGATGAGTAATAATGGATATATGAGCATACATTGGTGGGTTTTCTCTGTATGCTAAACCTAAACTTGTTTCCTTGTCTATGGATCATGGAATCTAAAAATGGTAACATACCATCATTTTCATTTTCTACAGTAAATTTGATGGAAGGTACTAAATTGTTAAGTAAGGGGAGAAATGTTTGTAAATTTTCATTTGTTGGCTAAACACAAAGAACATCATCTACATACCTAAACCAAATTGCATTAGCAGGTAAGATATCCTTTAGTAATTTTGTTTCAAAAAATTCCATATAAAGATTACTTAGTACAGGTGAAAGAGGGTTACCCATTGCCATACCAAATTTTTGAGCATAATAATCTCCATTAAATTGAAATACACAGTCTTTTATATACAATTTTATCAGTTCAATGAAATTAGACTTTCAAACAGGTAAATGAATATCATCTAAGACATCAAATAAATATTCTAAAAGGTCATCAACTGGAACTTTAGTGAAAAGTGAGGAAACATCAAAGCTAACTAGTTTGAAATCAAAATTAATATTGATATTGTTTAGCTTGTTGACTATATCTACATTGTTAATGATATTAGAATTTGCTTCTTTACCCACTAAAGGGCTTAATAAGGAAAGTAACCATTTTGATAATTTATATGTGATCGAGCCTACTGAACTCACTATAGGTCTTGCTGGAAAATTTTGTTTATGTGTTTTGATAAGTCCATACATATATGGCAATGAAGGGGACAAAGATGACAAATTTTTGATGAGAGAAATGTTACCTTTCAACAACAACTTCATTTCCATTTTGAGGTGAGAATTAACTGCTTCTAAGAGATTTTTACTAAGTTTAGAATATGCTGTGTTATCATTTAGAAGATCATTCATTTTAGATAAATAGTTACTTTTGTCTAAAATCGCAACAGTGTTAGCCTTATCAGCTTTTGTATTATGTATATCCTTGTCTTTTTTAAGGTATCAATAGCTGCTATGAATCTTTTAGGGCAATTAGCTTCCACTGGTTTTGACAAACTGGCATACACTAAACCCTTGCAAATATCAATATCATCACTACTTAAATTACTGTGTTTTTCTAAATTACAAAAAGACTTTGTGACATCAACACAGCTGGCTTCCTTGTTAGAGCACACAAAACTTAAACCATAGCCTAATGCACACAAGGAATCTTTATCTAGTTGTTTATTAGACAGGTTTACCTACAAAAGTTGGCTTTGTGTTCTTAGTCCAGTCGCTGTTTTCAATAAGATGGACCAACTCATGATTTACTGACACTTGTAGCCTATTGCGTTCTTTCCTTAATTCATCATAGCAATAGTCCAACATCCGGTTCTTCCAGTGTGTCGGTAGTGTCATTTGAAAGGCACGTTTCTTCTCTCTTGAAATGCGAAAAGCCTCCTCCATTTCAAGTTTCTTTAATTCAATGTTTTTCATTAAAATGACATTTTGAAATTGGTCAAATGGTCGACCAGACAGCCGCAACAAACGTTGAGGTAGGACAGATCTTGGCATCACTTGTTCATCAAGGCATTTCCTAAGGAATTCAAATCGTAGCTTCAGTTGGTGAGCCTTGATAAGCGATTTGGAAAAAGCAGTAACGAAATGAGAAAGTCCAGGGCAGCTTGTAGAGAAGTAATAGAAGAGCCGTGTGGAATCCATGTTGGAAAGAATCACAATTTTGGGCGTGATTAAGATATTCGTATGTGTCCACGAGTAAAATGAAACACGAAAAGTTCCCTAGTGCACTTTCTTGTAATAATCACATCATCAGGGGAGACACAAGAGAGAAATATAACAGTCTGTTCATATACATCGAAGAGACGAAGCTAGGACGCCATTTGGTAAATATGTGATCGTCCAAAACATACAACGAGCGTTCATAAACTTATCATTTTACAAATCTTATCAACAATAAAGTTACCTAACTTGTACAGACCATCACTAATGTTAAGATTATAATTCTTTGTGTATTTAATAATAGAATATTCAATGATATTTCTCTTGGTAATAGAATTAGAGTTAACAATTGAGATGGCGTTACTCCAGTCAATACAATGATCATAGTTTTTAACATGATTAAGCAAGCCATTTGATTCTTGTCCCGTTCTTATACTATATTTATGTTGCTTAAGTCTAACAGAAAGATCCTTACTAGTCTGAACAACATAAGATTTATCACAGTTTCCACAAGGACCTTTATAGATGCAACCAAGAGAATTTTTGGTGAATTCCTGACTAAGATATTCTTTATAGTATTATTGTTGCTAAAGGCAACATTTACATTAAAGGATTTAAGCAACATGGGAAGCAAAGTGAAATTATTATTAAAAGGGAGAACTAAAAGATTTTTGGTGTCAATGGGAGGTTTAGGCTCAACTCTATAAAATGATATCTTTGCTAACTTAAGGGATTTATAAATGAAAGATCTAGGGTACTTTAACTTAGATCCAATAGAATATATCTTCTCAATCTCATCATCAATAAACTCTGGACTGCAAATACGTAATGCCCTTAGGAACATAGTTTGAAATGATGATAATTTAACTCTGTCATGTTGAGATGAGTAATAATGGATATATGAGCATACGTTGGTGGGTTTTCTGTATATGCTAAACTTAAACCTCTTTCCTTGTCTATGGATCATGCAATCTAAAAATAGTAACATACCATTATTTTCATTTTCTACAGTAAATTTGATGGAAGGTACTAAATTGTTAAGTAAGGGGAGAAATATTTGTAAATTTTCATTTGTTGGCTAAACACAAAGAACATCATCTACATACCTAAACCAGATTACATTAGAAGGTAAGATATCTTTCAGTAATCTTGTTTCAAAAAATTCCATATAAAGATTACTTAATACAGGTGAAAGAGGGTTACCCATTTTCATACCAAATTTTTGAGCATAATAATCTCCATTAAATTGAAATACACAGTCTTTTATACACAATTTTATCAGTTCAATGAAATTAGACTTTGAAACAGGGAAATGAATATCATCCAAGACATCAAATAAATATTCTAAAAGGTCATCAACTGGAACTTTAGTGAAAAGTGAGGAAACATCAAAGCTAACTAGCTTGAAATCAAAATTAATATTGATATTGTTTAGCTTGTTGAATAAATCTACATTGTTCATGACATTAGAATTTGATACCTTACCCACTAAAAGGTAATTATTACACGAAAGTGAACTTGGGAACTTTTCGCGTTTCATTTTCCCCGTGGAGTCATAGGAATATCTTAATCACGCGAAAAATTGTGATCCTTATATATATATATATATATATATATATATATATATATATATATATATATATATATATATATATATTTTTTTTTTTCTTTTTTTTTCATACTATTCGCCATTTCCCGCATTAGCGAGGTAGCGTTGAGAACAGAGGACTGGGCCTTTGAGGGAATATCCTCACCTGGCCCCCTTCTCTGTTCCCTCTTTTGGAAAATTAAAAGAAAGCGAGAGGGGAGGATTTCCAGCCACCCGCTCCCTCCCCTTTTAGACGCCTTGTACGACATGCAGGGAATACATGGGAAGTATTCTTTCTCCCCTATCCCCAGGGATATATATATATATATATATATATATATATATATATATATATATATATATATATATATATATATATATATATATTTTTTTTTTTTTTATACTTTGTCGCTGTCTCCCGCGTTTGCGAGGTAGCGCAAGGAAACAGACGAAAGAAATGGCCCAACCCCCCCCATATACATGTATATACATACGTCCACACACGCAAATATACATACCTACACAGCTTTCCATGGTTTACCCCAGACGCTTCACATGCCTTGATTCAATCCACTGACAGCACGTCAACCCCGGTATAACACATCGCTCCAATTCACTCTATTCCTTGCCCTCCTTTCACCCTCCTGCATGTTCAGGCCCCGATCACACAAAATCTTTTTCACTCCATCTTTCCACCTCCAATTTGGTCTCCCTCTTCTCCTTGCTCCCTCCACCTCCGACACATATATCCTCTTGGTCAATCTTTCCTCACTCATCCTCTCCATGTGCCCAAACCATATATATATATATATATATATATATATATATATATATATATATATATATATATATATATATATATATATATATATATATATATATATATATATTTTTTTTTTTTTTCTTTATTTTAAACTATTCGCCATTTCCCGCGTTAGCGAGGTAGCGTTAAGAACAGAGGACTGGGCCTTTTTTTAGAACATCCTCACCTGGCCCCCTCTGTTCCTTCTTTTGGAAAAAAAAAAAAAAAAAAGAGAGGGAAGGATTTCCAGCCCCCTCGCTATATATATATATATATATATATATATATATATATATATATATATATATATATATATATATATATATATATATATATATATATATATATATATATATATATATATATATATATATATATATATATATATATATATATACATGTTAAGTAAGGGGAGAAATATTTGTAAATTTTCATTTGTTGGCTAAACACAAAGAACATCATCTACATAACTAGACCAAATTACATTAGAAGGTAAGATATCCTTCTATTATAATTTGATTTAGGCATGTAGATGATGTTCTTTGTGTTTAGACAACAAATGAAAATTTACAAATATTTCTCCCCTTACTTAACAATTTAGTACCTTCCATCAAATTAACTGTAGAAAAAGACAATAATGGTGCCAGAAATCCTCCCCTCCTTGTATTTTAACTTTCTGAAAATGGCAAACAGAAGGGGTCACGCGGGGAGTTCTCATCCAACTCGTAGACTCAGATTGGGGTGTCTAAATGTGTGTGGATGTAACCAAGATGTGAAAAAAGGAGAGATAGGTAGTATGTTTGAGGAAAGGAACCTGGATGTTTTGGCTCTGAGTGAAACGAAGCTCAAGGGTAAAGGGGAAGAGTGGTTAAGAAAGTAAATTCTCTATTGATATGGGTAAAACTGAAAGTTGATGGAGAGAGATGGGTGATTATTGGTGCATATGCACATGGGCATGAGAAGAAAGATCATGAGAAGCAAGTGTTTTGGGAGCAGCTGAATGAATGTGTTAGTGGTTTTGATGCACAAGACCGGGTTATAGTGATGGGTGATTCTAATGCAAAGGTGAGCAATGTGGCAGTTGAGGAAATAATTGGTATACATGGGGTGTTCAGTGTTGTAAATGGAAATGGTGAAGAGTTTTTAGATTTTTTTTCCTGAAAAAGGACTGGTGATTGGGAATACCTGGTTTAAAAAGCGAAATATACATAAGGATACAGTATGTAAGTAGGAGAGATGGACAAAGAGCGTTATTGGATTACGTGTTAATTGACAGGCGCGAGAAAGAGAGACTTTTGGATGTTAATGTGCTGAGAGGTGCAACCGGAGGGATGTCTGATCATTATCTTGTGGAGGCTAGGGTGAAAATTTGTATGGGTTTTCAGAAAAGAAGAGTGAATGTTGAGAGTGAAGACGGTGTTGAGAATAAGTGAGCTTGGGAAGGAGACTTGTGTGAGGAAGTACCAGGAGAGACAGTACAGAATGGAAAAAGGTGAGAACAATGGAAGTAAGGGGAGTGGGGGAGGAATGGGATGTATTTAGGGGAATCAGTGATGGATTGCGCAAAAGATGCTTGTAGCATGAGAAGCGTGGGAGGTGGGTTGATTAGAAAGGGTAGTGTGTGGTGGGATGAAGAAGTAAGATTATTAGTGAAAGAGAAGAGAGAGGCATTTGGACGATTTTTGCAGGGAAAAAATGCAATTGAGTGGGAGATGTATAAAAGAAAGAGACAGGAGGTCAAGAGAAAGGTGCAAGAGGTGAAAAAGATGTTCTGGAAGGAGGTAAATAAAGTGCGTAAGACAAGAGAGCAAATGGGAACTTCAGTGAAGGGCGCTAATGGGGAGGTGATAACAAGTAGTTGTGATATGAGAAGGAGATGGAGTGAGTATCTTGAAGGTTTGTTGAATGTGTTTGATGATCGAGTGGCATATATAGTGTGTTTTGGTCGAGGTGTTGTGGATAGTGAGAGGGTTAGGGAAAATGTTTTGGTAAACAGAAAAGAGGTAGTAAAAGCTTTGCGGAAGATGAAAGCCGGCAAGGCAGCAGGTTTGGATGGTATTACATTGGAAACTATTAAAATAGGGGGTGACTGTAGTGTTGACTGGTTGGTAAGGTTATTTAATGTATGTATGACTCATGGTGAGGTGCCTGAGGATTGGCGTAATGCGTGCATAGTGCCATTGTACAAAGGCACAGGGGATAAGAGTGACTGCTCAAATTACAGAGGCATAAGTTTGTTGAGTATTCCTGGTAAATTATATGGGAGGGTATTGATTGAGAGGGTGAAGGCATGTACAGGGCATCAGATTGGGGAAGAGCAGTGTGGTTTCAGAAGTGGAAAGGATGTGTGGATCAGGTGTTTGCTTTGAAGAATGTATGTGAGAAATACTTAGAAAAGCAAATGGATTTGTATGTAGCATTTATGGATCTGGAAAAGACATATGACAGAGTTGATAGAGATGCTCTGTGGAAGGTATTAAAAATATATGGTGTGGGAGGCAAGTTGTTAGAAGCAGTGAAAAGTTTTTATCGAGGTTGTAAGGCATGTGTACGTGTAGGAAGAGAGGAAAGTGATTGGTTCTCAGTGAATGTAGGTTTGCGGCAGGGGTTTGTGATGTCTCCATGATTGTTTAATTTGTTTATGGATTAGGTTGTTAGGGAGGTGAATGTAAGAGTTTTGGAAAGACGGGCAAGTATGAAGTCTGTTATGGATGAGAGATCTTGTGAAGTGAGTCAGTTGTTGTTCGCTGATGATACAGCGCTGGTGGATGATTCATGTGAGAAAGTGCAGAAGCTGGTGACTGAGTTTGGTAAAGTGTGTGAAAGAAGAAAGTTAAGAGTAAATGTGAATAAGAGCAAGGTTATTAGGTACAGTAGGTTTGAGGGTCAAGTTAATTGGGAGGTAAGTTTGAATGCAGAAAAACTGCAGGAAGTAAAGTGTTTTAGATATCTGGGAGTTGATCTGCCAACGGATGGAACCATTGAAGCGGAAGTGAATCATAGGGTGGGGAAGGGTGCTAAAATCCTGGGAGCCTTGAAGAATGTGTGGAAGTCGAGAACATTATCTCGGAAAGCAAAAATGGGTATGTTTAAAGGAATAGTGGTTCCACCAATGTTGTATGGTTTCGAGGCGTGGGCTATGGATAGAGTTGTGCGCAGGAGGGTGGATGTGCTGGAAATGAGATGTTTGAGGACAATGTTTGGTGTGAGGTAGTTTGTTCGAGCAAGTAAAGTAAGGGGAAGAGAGATGTGTGGAAGTAAAATAAGCGTGGTTGAGAGAGCAGAAGAGGGTGTTTTGAAATGGTTTGGGCACATGGAAAGAATGAGTGAGGAAAGATTGACCAAGCGGATATATGTGTCGAAGGTGGAGGGAACGATTAGAAGTGGGAAACCAAATTGGATGTGGAAAGATGGAGTGAAAAAGATTTTGAGTGATCGGCGCCTGAACATGCAGGAGGGTGAAAGGTGAACAAGGAATAGAGTGAATTGGATCGATGTGGTATACCGGGGTTGACGTGCTGTCAGTCGATTGAATCAAGGCATGTGAAGCGTCTGAGGTAAACCATGGAAAGTTGTGTGGGGCCTGGATGTGGAAAGGGAGCTGTGGTTTCGGGCATTATTGCATGACAGCTAGAGACTGAGTGTCAAAGAATGGGCCTTTGTTGTCTTTTCCTAGCGCAACTTCGCACACATGAGGGGGGAGGTGGATGGTATTCCATGTGTGGCGAGGTGGCGATGGGAATGAATAAAGGCAGACAGCGTGAACTGTGTGCATGGGTATATATGTATGTGTCTGTGTGTATATGTATATATATATATATATATATATATATATATATATATATATATATATATATATATATATATATATATATATATATATATATATATATATATATATATATATATATATATATATATATATGTATATATATATATACATACATATATATATATATATATATATATATATATATATATATATATATATATATATATATATATATATATATATATATATATATATATATATATATATATATATATATATATATATATATATATATATATATATATATATATATATATATGTATATATATATATACATATATATATATATATATATATATATATATATATATATATATATATATATATATATATATATATATATATATATATATATATATATATATATATATATGTATGTATATATATATATACATATATATATATATATATATATATATATATATATATATATATATATATATATATATATATATATATATATATATATATATATATATATACGAATAAAGTGTATATGAACGCGCACCTTCATAGAACATACAAAGCTCCAACAGCCAGGATCGAACCTGGGACCCATTGTGCAAGAGGCAGGCATACTAACCGCTAGGCTAAGGGACTGTATAATAGGAAACAACTATTCGAAATACTAAGTACTCGAATACCCTTCGTCTCACAATGGTGAGACGAAGGGTATTCGAGTACTTAGTATAGAATATACACTTTATTCGTATTCATGTAACTCCGCGTTGTACAGTCAGGTTCGGTAAAACGCTATCAGCTGGCTGTGTTCTGTTCGGAAACATCTGATAGACCCCGTTGCTCACCATTGTGAGACGAAGGGTATTCGAGTACTTAGTATTTCGAATAGTTGTTTCCTATTATACAGTCCCTTAGCCTAGCGGTTAGCATGCCTGCCTCTTGCACAAGGGGTCCCAAGGTTCGATCCTGGCTGTTGGAGCTTTGTATGTTATATATATATATATATATATATATATATATATATATATATATATATATATATATATATATATATATATATATATATATATATTTATATTTATTATGCTTTGTCACTGTCTCCCGCGTTTGCGAGGTAGTGCAAGGAAACAGACGAAGGAAATGGCCCAACCCACCCCCATACACAATGTATATACATACAAGTCCACACACGCAAATATACATACCTATACATCTCAATGTACACATAAATATACACACAGAGACACACACATATATACCCATGCACACAATTCACACTGCTTGCATTTATTCATTTCCATCGCCACCTCGCCACACATGAAATACCATCCACCTCCCCCCTCATGTGTGCGAGGTAGCACTAGGAAAAGACAACAAAGGCCCCATTCGTTCACACTCAGTCTCTAGCCGTCATGCAATAATGCCCGAAACCACAGCTCCCTTTCCACATCCAGGCCCCACACAACTTTCCATGGTTTACCCCAAACGCTTCACATGCCCTGATTCAATCCACTGACAGCACGTCAACCCCGGTATACCACATCGATCCATTTCACTCTATTCCTTCACCTCCTTTCACCCTCCTGCATGTTCAGGCCCCGATCACACAAAATCTTTTCCACTCCAACTCTCCACCGCCAATTTGGTCCTCCACTTCTCCTCTTTCCTTCCACCTCCGACACATATATCCTCTTGGTCAATCTTTCCTCACTCATTCTCTCCGTGTGTCCAAACCATTTCAAAACACCCTCTTCTACTCTCTTAACCACGGTCTTTTTATATCCACACATCTCTCTTAGCCTTATATTACTTACTCGATCAAACCACCTCATACCACACACTGTCCTCAAACATCTTATTTCCAGCACATCCACCCTCCTGCGCACAACCCTATCCATAGCCCACGCCTCGCAACCGTACAACATTGTTGGAACCACTATTCCTTCAAAGATACCCATTTTGCTTTCCGAGATAATGTTCTCGACTTCCACACATTCTTCAAGGCTCCCAGGATTTTCGCCCCCTTCCCCACCCTATGATTCACTTCCGCTTCCATGGTTCCATCCGCTGCCAGATCCACTCCCAAATATCTAAAATACCTTACTTCCTGCAGTTTTTTCCCATTCAAACTTACCTCCCAAATGACTTGACCCTCAACCCTACTGTACCTAATAACCTTTCTCTTATTCACATTTACTCTTAACTTTCTTCTTTCACACACTTTACGAAACTCAGTCACCAGCTTCTGCAGTTCCTCACATGAATCAGCCACCAGCGCTGTATCATCAGCGAACAACAACTGACTCACTTCCCAAGCTCTCTAATCCACAACAGACTTCATACTTGCCCCTCTTTCCAAAACTCTTGCATTCACCTCCCTAACAACCCCATCCATAAACAAATCAAACAACCATGGAGACATCACACACCCCTGCCGCAAACCTACATTCACTGAGAACCAATCAATTTCCTCTCTTCCTACACGTACACATGCCTTACATCCTCGATAAAAACTTTTCACTGCTTCTAACAACTTTCCTCCCACACCATATATTCTTAATACCTTCCACAGAGCATCTCTATCAAATCTATCGTAAGACTTCTCCAGATCCATAAATGCTACATACAAATCCATTTGCTTTTCTAAGTATTTCTTACATACATTCTTCAAAGCAAACACCTGATCCACACATCCTCTACCACTTCTGAAACCACACTCCTCTTCCCCAATCTGATGCTCTGTACATGCCTTCACCCTCTCAATCAATACCCTTCCATATAATTTACCAGGAATACTCAACAAACTTATACCTCTGTAATTTGAGCACTCACTCTTATCCCTTTGCCTTCGTACAATGGCACTATGCACTCATTCCGCCAATCCTGAAGCACCTAACCATGAGTCATACACACATTAAATAACCTTACCACCCAGTCAACAATACAGTCACCCCATTTTTTAATAAATTCCACTTCAATACCATCCAAACCTGCTGCCTTGCCCGATTTCATCTTCCGCAAAGCTTTTACTACCTCTTCTCCGTTTACCAAATCAATTTCCCTACCCCTCTCACTTTGCTCACCACCTCGACCAAAACACCCTATATCTGCCAATATATCATCAAACACATTCAACAAACCTTCAAAATACTCACTCCATCTCTTTCTCACATCACCACTACTTGTTATCACCTCCGCATTTGCGCCCTTCACTGAAGTTCCCATTTGCTCCCTTGTCTTACGCACTTTATTTACCTCCTTCCAGAACATCTTTTTATTCTCCCTAAAAGTTAATGATACTCTCTCACCCCAGCTCTCATTTACCCTCTTTTTCACTTCTTGCACCTTTCTCTTGATCTCCTGTCTCTTTCATTTATACATCTAGCACTAAATTGCATTTTTTCCTTGCAAAAATCGTCCAAATGCCTCTCTCTTCTATTTCACTAATAATCTCACTTCTTCATCCCACCACTCATTACCCTTTCTAATCAACACACCTCCCACTCTTCACATGCCACAAACATCTTTTGCACAATCCATTACTGATTCTCTAAATAAATCCCATTCCTCCCCACTCCCCTTACTTCCATTGTTCTCACCTTTTTCCATTCTGTACCCAGTCTCTCCTGGTACTTCCTCACACATGTCTACTTCCCAAGCTCACTTACTCTCACCACCCTCTTCACCCCATCATTCACTCTTCTTTTTTGAAAACCCATACAAATCTTCACCTTAGCCTCCACAAGATAATGATCACACATCCCTCCAGTTGCACCTCTCAGCACATTAACATATATATATATATATATATATATATATATATATATATATATATATATATATATATATATATATATATATATATATATATATATATATATATATATATATATATATATATATATATATATATATATGTTTTAGATATCTGGGAGTGGATCTGGCAGCGGATGGAACCATGGAAGCGGAAGTGGATCATAGGGTGGGGGAGGGGGCGAAAATTCTGGGAGCCTTGAAGAATGTGTGGAAGTCGAGAACATTATCTCGGAAAGCAAAAATGGGTATGTTTGAAGGAATAGTGGTTCCAACAATGTTGTATGGTTGCGAGGCGTGGACTATGGATAGAGTTGTGCGCAGGAGGATGGATGTGCTGGAAATGAGATGTTTGAGGACAATGTGTGGTGTGAGGGGGTTTGATCGAGTAAGTAACGTAAGGGTAAGAGAGATGTGTGGAAATAAAAGGAGCGTGGTTGAGAGAGCAGAAGAGGGTGTTTTGAAATGGTTTGGTCACATGGATAGAATGAGTGAGGAAAGATTGACGAAGAGGATATGTGTCGGAGGTGGAGGGAACGAAGAGAAGAGGGAGACCAAATTGGAGGTGGAAAGATGGAGTGAAAAAGATTTTGTGTGATCGGGGCCTGAACATGCAGGAGGGTGAAAGGAGGGCAAAGAATAGAGTGAATTGGAGCGATGTGGTATACCGGGGTTGACGTGCTGTCAGTGGATTGAATCAAGGCATATGTATGGGGGTGTGTTGGGCCATTTCTTTCGTCTGTTTCCTTGCGCTACCTCGCAAACGCGGGAGACAGCGACAAAGAAAAAAAAAAAAAAAAAAATATATATATATATATATATATATATATATATATATATATATATATATATATATATAAATATATATATATATGTATATATATATATATATATATATATATATATATATATATATATATATATATATATATATATATATATATATATATATATATCATTTATTTATTTATTTATTTTACTTTGTCGCTGTCTCCCGCGTTTGCGAGGTAGCGCAAGGGAACAGGCGAAAGAAATGGCCAAACCCACCCCCATACACATGTATATACATACACGTCAACACACGCAAATATACATACCTATACATGTCAATGTACACATATATATACACACAGAGACACATACATATATACCCATGCACACAATTCACACTGTCTGCCTTTATTCATTCCCATCGCCACCTCGCCACACATGGAATACCATCCCCCTCCCCACTCATGTTTGCGAGGTAGCGCTAGGAAAAGACAACAAACGCCCCATTTGTTCACACTCAGTCTCTAGCTGTCATGCTTAGAAGCTTTTCACTGCTTGTAACAACTTGCCTCCCACACCATATATTCTTAATACCTTCCGAGGAACATCTCTATCAACTCTATCATATGCCTTCTCCAGATCCATAAATGCTACATACAAATCCATTTGCTTTTCTAAGTATTTCTCACATACATTCTTCAAAGCAAACTCCTGATCCACACATCATCTACCACTTCTGAAACCGCACTGCTCTTCCCCAATCTGATGCTCTGTACATGCCTTCACCGTCTCAATCAATACCCTCCCATATAATTTACCAGGAATACTCAACAAACTTATACCTCTGTAATTTGAGCACTCACTCTTATCCCCTTTGCCTTTGTACAATGGCACTATGCACGCATTCCGCCAATCCTCAGTCACCTCACCATGAGTCATACATACATTAAATAACCTTACCAACCAGTCAACAATACAGTCACCCCCTTTTTTTAATAAATTCAACTGCAATACCATCCAAACCTCCTGCCTTGCCGACTTTCATCTTCCGGAAACCTTTTACTACCTCTTCTTTTTTTACCAAATTATTTTCCCTAATCCTCTCCCTTTGCACACCACCTCGACCAAAACACTCTATATCTGCCACTCTATCATCAAACACATTCAACAAACCTTCAAAATACTCACTCCATCTCCTTTTCACATCACCACTACTTGTTATCACCTCCCCATTTGCGCTCTTCCCTGAAGTTCCCATTTTCTCCCCTGTCTTACGCACTTTATTTACCTCCTTCCAGAACATCTTTTTATTCTCCCTAAAATTTAATGATACTCTCTCACCCCCACTCTGATTTGATCTCTTTTTCACCTCTTGCACCTTTCTCTTGACCTCCTGTCTCTTTCTTTTATATATCTCCCACTCAATTGCATTTTTTCCCTGCAAAAATCGTCCAAATGCCTCTCTCTTCTCTTTCACTAATAATCTTTTTTCTTCATCTCACCACTCAGTACACTCTCTAATCAACCCACCTCCCACGCTTCTCATGCTACAAGCATCTTTTGCGCACTCCATCACTGATTCCCTAAATGCATCCCATTCCTCCCCTACTCCCCTTACTTCCATTGTTCTCACCTTTTTCCATTCTGTACTCAGTCTCTCCTGGTACTTCCTCACACAAGTCTCCTTCCCAAGCTCACTTACTCTCACCACCCTCTTCACCCCAACACTCACTCTTCTTTTCTGAAAACCCCCACAAATCTTCACCTTAGCCTCCACAAGATGATGATCAGACATCCCTCCAGTTGCATCTCTCAGCACATTAACATCCAAAAGTCTCTCTTTCGCGCGCCTGTCAATTAACACCTTATCCAATAACGCTCTCTGGCCATCTCTCCTACTTACATAGGTATACTTATGTTTATCTCGGCTTTTTAAACCAGGTATTCCCAATCACCAGTCCTTTCTCAGAACATAAATCTAAAAACTCTTCACGATTTCCATTTACAACACTGAACACCCCATGTATACCAATTATTCCCTCAACTGCCACATTACTCACCTTTGCATTCAAATCACCCATCACTATAACCAGGTCTCCTGCATCAAAACCACTAACACACTCATTCAGCTGCTCCCAAAACACTTGCTTCTCATGATCTTTCTTCTCATGCCCAGGTGTATATGCACCAATAATCACCCACCTCTCTCCATCAACTTTCAGTTTTACCCATATTAATCGAGAATTTACTTTCTTACATTCTATCACATACTCCCACAACTCCTTTTTCAGGAGTACTGATACTCCTTCCCTTGCTCTTGTCCTCTCACTAACCTCTGACTTTACTCCCAAGACATTCCCAAACTACTCTTCCCCTTTACCCTTGAGCTTCGTTTCACTCAGAGCCAAAACATCCAGGTTCCTTTCCTCAAACATACTACCTATCTCTCCTTTTTTCACGTCTTGGTTACATCCACACACATTTAGACACCCCAATCTGAGTCTACGAGGTGGATGAGCAATCTCCGCGTGACTCCCAATGTTTCCTATTTTTTAGAAAGTTAAAATGCAAGGAGGGGAGGATTTCTGGATATATATATATATATATATATATATATATATATATATATATATATATATATATATATATATATATATATATATATATATATATATATATATATATATATATATATATATATATATATGTATATATATATATATATATATATATATATATACATATATATATATATATATATATATATATATATATATATATATATATATATATATATATATATATATATATATATATATATATATATATATATATATGTATATATATATATATATATAAACATATATATATATATATATATATATATATATATATATATATATATATATATATATATATATATATATATATATATATATATATATGTTTATATATCTATTTATTTTGCTTTGTCGCTTTCTCCAGTGTTAGCGAGATAGCGCAAGGCAACAGACGAAAGAATGGCGCAACCCACCCACATACACATGTATATACATAGACGTGCACACACGGAAATATGCTTACTTACACATCTCAATCTATACACATGTATATACACTCACACATATACATATATACACATGTACATAATTCATACTGTCTGCCCTTATTCATTCCCATCGCCACCTCGCCACACATGGAATAACAACCCTTTACCCCTCATGTGTTCGAGATAGTGCTAGGAAAAGACAACAAAGGCCCCATTCGTTCATACTCAGTCTCTAGCTGTCACGTATTAATGCACGGAAACCGCAGCTCACTTTCCACATCCAGGCCCACAGAACTTTCCATGGTTTACCACAGACGCTTCACATGCCCTGGTTCAATCCATTGACAGCATTCTATCTTTCCACCTCCAATTTGGTCTCCCACTTCTCTTAGTTCCCTCTACCTCTGACACATTTATCCTCTTGGTCAATCTTTCCTCACTCATTCTCTCCATGAAAAAAAGAAGAGATAGGTAGTATGCTGGACGAAAGGAACCTGGATATTTTAACTCTTAGTGGTTTGGGTATGTCTTAGGAGTAAAGTCAGCCATTAGTGAGAGGACAAGAGCAAGGGAAGGAGTAGATCTACTCGTGAAAAAGGAGTGGTTGGAGTATGTGATAGTGTGTAAGAAAGTAAACCCTAGATTGGTATTGGTAAAACTGGAATTTGATGGAGAGAGATGGGTGATCATTGGTGCATATGCACCTGGGCGTGAGGGGAAGGATCATCAGAGGCAAGTGTTTTGGGAGCAGCTGAATTAGTGTGTTATTAGATTTGATGCACGAGACCGGGTTATTGTGACGGGTGATTTGAATGCAATGATGAATACTGTGGCAGTTGAGGGAATAATTGGTGTACATGGGGTGTTCAGTGTTGTAAATGGTAATGGTGAATAGCTTGTAGATTTATGTGCTGAAAATGGATTGGTGGTTGGGAACTTCTAGTTTAAAAAGCGAGATATACATAAGTATACGTATGTAAGAAGGAGAGATGGCCAGAGAGCGTTATTGGATTACGTGTTAATTGATTGGCGCGTGAAAGAGAGACTTTTGGATGTTAATGTGCTGAGAGATGCAACTTGAGGGATGTCTTATCATTATCTTGTGGAGGCAAAGGTAAAGATTTGTTGAGGTTTTCAGAAAAGAAGAGAAAATGTTGGGCTGAAGTGAGTGGTGAGATTAGGTGAGCTTGGGAAGGAGACTTGTGCGAGGAAGTACCAGGAGAGACTGAGGACAGAATGGAAAAAGGTGAGAAGAAAGGACGCAAAGGGAGGAATGGGACGCATTTAGAGAAGCATTGATGGCTTGTGCAAAAGATGCTTGTCGAATGAGAAGCGTGGGAGGTGGTCAGATTAGAAAGGGCTGTAAGTGGTGGGATGAAGAGATAAGATTATCAGTGAAAGAGAAGAGAGAGGCATTTGGACGATTTATGCAAGGAAAAAATGCAAATGACTGGGAGATGTATAAAAGAAAGAGGGAGGAGGTCAAGAGAAAGATACAAGCGACGAAAAAGAGGGCAAATGAGCGTTTGGGTGAGACAGTATCATTAAATTTTAGGGACAATAAAAAGATGATTTGGAAGGGGGTAAATAAAGTGCGTAAGACAAGGGAAGAAATGGGAACAACAGTGAAGGGGGCTAATGGGGAAGTGATGACAAGTAGTGGTGATGTGAAAAGGAGATGGAGGGAGTGTTTTGAAGGTTTGTTGAATATGTTTGACGATAGAGTGGCAGATACAGTGTGTTTTGGTCGAGGTGGTGTTCAAAGTGAGAGGGTTAGGGAGAATGATTGGTAAACGTAGAAAAGGTAGTAAAAGATTTGCGGAAAATGAAAACTGGCAAGGCAGTGGGTTTGGATGGTATTGCAGTGGAATTTATTAAAAAAAGGGGATGACTGTATTTTTGACTGGTTGGTAAGGTTATTTAATGTATGTATGACTCATGGTGAGGTGCCTGAGGACTGGCGGAATGCTTGCATAGTGCCATAGTACAAAGTCAAAGGGGATAAAGGTGAATGCTCATATAACAGAGGTATAAGTATTTTTAGTATTCCTGGGAAACTATATTAAGGGTATTGATTGAGAGGATGAAGGCATGTACAGAGCATCAGATTGAGGAAGGGGAGTGTGGTTTTAGAGGTGGTAGAGGATGTGTGGATTACGTGTTTCCCTTGAAGAATGTATATGAGAAATATTTAGAAAAGGAAATGGATTTGTATGTAGCATTTATGGATCTGGAGACGGCATATGTTAGAGTTGATAGAGATGCTCTGTGGAAGGTATTAAGAATAAATGGTGTAGGAAGCAAGTTGTTAGAAGCAGTGAAAAGTTTTTATCGAGGATGTAAGGTATGTGTACAAGTAGGAAGAGTGGAAAGCGATTGGCTCTCAGTGAATGTCTGTTTGCAACAGGGGTGCGTGATGTCTCATTGGTTGTTTAATTTGTTTGTAGATGGCGTTGTTAGGGAGGTGAATGCATGGGTTTTGGAGAGATGGGCAAGCATGCAGTCTGTTATGGATGAGAGAGCTTGGGAAATGAGTCAGTTGTTGTTCGTTCATGATACAACGCTGGTGGCTGATTCGGGTGAGAGCTGAGAGTAAATGTGAATAAGAGCAAGGTTTTTAGGTACAGTAGGGTTGAGTGACAAGTCAATTGGGAGGTAAGTTTGAATGGAGATAAACTGGAGGAAGTGAAGTGTTTTAGATATGTGGGAGTAGATTTGGCAGCGAATGGAACCAAGGAAGCAGAACCGAGTCATTGGGTGGGGGAGGGGGCGAAAGTTCTGGGAGCGTTGAAAAATGTGTTGAAGGCGAGAACGTTATCTCGGAAAACAAAAATGGTTATGTTAGAAGGAATAGTGGTTCCGACAATGTTGTATGGTTGCGAGTCGTGGGCAATAGGTAAAGTTGTGCGGAGGAGTGTGGATGTGTTGAAAATGAGATGTTCGACGACAATATGTGGTGTGATGTGGTTTGACTGAGCAAAGAATGAAAGGGTAAGAGAGATGTGTGGTAATAAAAAGAGTGTGGTTGAGAGAACAGAAGAGGGTGTTTTGAAAGTGTTTGGTTACATGGAGAAAACGAGTGAGAGAAGATTGACAAAGAGAATATATGTGTCAGAGGTGGAGGGAACGAGAAGTGGGAGACTAAATTGTAGGTGGAAAGATGGAGTGAAAAAGATTTTGAGTGATCGAGGCCTGAACATGTATGAGCGTGAAAGGCGTGCAAGGAATAGAGTGAATTGGAACGATGTGGTATACTGGGGTCGACGTGCTGTCAATGGAGTGAACCAGAGCATATGAAGTGTCTGGGATAAACCATGGAAATTTCTGTGGGGCCTGGATGTGAAAAGGGAGCTGTGGTTTCGGTGCATTATACATGACAACTAGAGACTAAGTGTGAACGAATGTGGCCTTTGTTGCCTTTTCCTAGTGCTACCTCGTGCACTTGCGTGGGAAGAGGGTTGTCATTTCATGTGTGGCGGGGTGGCGATAGGAATGAATAAGGGCAGACAGTATGAATTATGTACATGTGTATATATGTGTATGTCTGTGTGTGTATATATATGTATACGTTGAGATGTATAGGTATGTATATGTGCGTGTGTGGAAGTGTATTTATATACATGTGTATGTGGGTGGGTTGGGCCATTCTTTCATCTGTTTTCTTCCGCTACCTTGCTAACGCGAGAGAAAGGGACAAAGTATAATAGATGAATATATATATATATATATATATATATATATATATATATATATATATATATATATATATATATATATATATATATATATATATATATATATATATATATATTCATCTATTATACTTTGTCCCTTTCTCTCGCGTTAGCAAGGTAGCGGAAGAAAACAGATGAAAGAATGGCCCAACCCACCCACATACACATGTATATAAATACACGTCCACACACGCACATATACATACCTATACATCATTTGCACTCAGTGTCTAGCTGTCATGTGTAGTGCCCCGAAACCACAGCTCCTTTTCTACATATATATTCATTTCATTTTTTCATCACACTTAGTCGCTGTCCCCCGTGTTAGCGAGGCAGCGCAAGGAAACAGACGAAAGAATGGCCCAACCCACCCATATACACATGCATATATATAAACGCCCACACACGCAAATGTACATTTCAACGTATACATACATATACATACACAGACATATACATATACATGTGTACATATCCATGCCTTCTGCTTTCATCCGTTTACGTCGCCACCCCGTTACACATGGAATGGCACCCCTTCCTTCCGCACGCACCGAGGTAGCGTTAGGAAAAGACGATAAGGCCACATTCATTTGCACTCAGTGTCTAGCTGTCATGTGTAGTGCCCCGAAACCACAGCTCCTTTTCTACATCCAGGGCCTAGAAAACTTTCCATGGTTTACCCCAGACGTTTCACATGCCCTGGTTCAATCCATTGACAGCTCTTCGCCCCCGGTATTCCACATTGTTCCAGTTTACTCTATTCCTTGCACGCCTTTCATCCTCCTGTATGCACAGGCCCGGATCGCTCAAGTTCTTTTTCACTCCATCCTTCCACCTCCAGTTTGGTCTCCCACTTCTCATCGTTCTCTCCACGTATGAAACATATATCCTATTTGTCAATCTTTCCGCATCTATTCTCTCCATGTGAACTAACTATTTCAACACACCTCTGCTCTCTCAACCACAGCTTTTTGTTACCACACATCTCTCTTGCTCTTTCATTACTTAGTCGATCAAACCACCTCACACCACATATTGTCCTCAAACCATTCATGTCCAACACATGCACCCTCCTCCACACAACCCTATCCATAGCCCACGCCTCGCAACCATATAGCATTGTGGAAACCATTATTCAAGTATACCAATTTTTGCTCACCGAGATAACGTTGTCGCCTTCTACACATTTTTGTTTTAGCAAATAGATGATAACACTTATTCCATTCTACGTCTGTATTAAGAGGCAGTGAGTTTGGTTTATGACGCCATGCCGCAGCCAAGACTGTTATAGTGCTAACGAGGGCTGGGAGACGTGGGGTGTGGGCAGGTCGGAGGGAAAGACGCCCACTAACAAGGTAGGAAGCAATGAATGTGTGTTTGTGTGTGTGTGTGTGAGAGAGAGAGAGAGAGAGAGAGAGAGAGAGAGAGAGAGAGAGAGAGAGAGAGAGAGAGAGAGAGAGAGAGAGAGAGAGAGAGAGAGAGAGAGAGAGAGAGAGAGAGAGAGAGAGAGAGAGAGAGAGAGAGCTAAAGAGAGAATTTATCGAAAAAGGAAAGACACAACCACAGAATCAGAGAACGAGACGCAGGGAGAAGACGGAAAAAGAGAAAGCAACAGTGGTGGATGCAAATTGGATCTCAGGAGGAGATAAAGTTTTGGTGAGGAAGCTGAAGGGAGGGAAACAGGCACATAACAACCCCCACATCTCTAGAAGAGTAAGGCTGTGCAGAGTCACAACCGCATCAGAGTGAGCCTCAGTTTGTGGTGACAGTCCCAGTAGAGGGTGGTTGTGTGTAGTCACTTCTCCATTGGAGTAATGATCTGTGTCTGATCACAGCCTCACCAGAGTGAGGCTGTCTGTAGTCATAGCCCCAGCAGAGTAAGGCTTTATATAGTCATAGTCCTACTAGAGCGAGCCTATGTAAGTGGTCTCAGTCCCAGTAGAGTGGCGCTGTTTATAGTCACAGCCCCATTAGAGTGAGGCTGTGTGTAGCAGAGTGAGGCTGTGTGTAGTCAGCACCAACAGCGGCAGCGCCGACTCATTAGCTCAGGTTATTATGGATCGAAAGGAAGGAAGGATTTCTGGGTCAGGAAGTGAGGATGAAAGAGGGAAAGGTTTGTGAAGAGGACAGAATATGAGACGAAGATGATGACAAGAGCTGAAACAGGATAACAAGTGGCATAATGATAAACTGACAATAGAAAATGTTGGTGATTCGCATATTTAAATGTTGAAGTGAAATGTAGATGACGGGTAAAAGTTTACGATTGCCATGAACACAAACACTGACCATAAGTCAGCACGGGCCAGCCTAAGGTCTTACCCGCAGGGGCTCGTTCGAATCCTGGGTGTGGCAATCGGCCTACACTCAGCCCAGGTGTTCATCCTTCCTTTGGGGCTAATCGATAAAAGGGAACATACCTTAGGCTGGTGTGTGTGTGTGTGTGTGTGTGTGTGAGAGAGAGTGCATGAATAGGAGTAAGAACGTGGCACACGTAGACAAGTGTAAAAGGTGGGGCAACACGAGTGGAAAGATTTACCTATGAGCGAGGAGGATTCGAACCCATTTCTACCACGCTGCAGGTTGTTACAATACCCATTGGACCAAAGGGCAACAGAAGATTTCCATCTTATACGAACCAATGGTCAATGAAACTCCTCCGTCACATTACGTGACCTTGAGAGGCTAGGGAAAGCCTGGACCTGCACGGGTCATAGGTACCATCACATCAGACGAGATCTGGCACAAGACGTGGCCATTAACTGGTCTGAGATAGAAAGCTTTAGTCGCCTCGTGGTCCACTAGGCAGCGTAAGAACCTACCTCGCAGTAGGCCTGGGTTCGAATCCTCCTCTCCCATAGGTGAATTGTTATCATGTATCCCGAGTGTCCAGTACATGTGGCTTTCCCTAGCCTTTCAGGTCACGTTAAGTGACGGAGGATCTCCCTGGTCTTAGGTTGGTCTGAGATGGAAGCCTTTTGACGCTTCGTGGTCCACTGAGTTGTTGCCACCCTGCCACGCGGTTGGACAGGATTCGACCCCTCCCCGCCAATCGTTAAATCGAGAGAGAGAGAGAGAGAGAGAGAGAGAGAGAGAGAGAGAGAGAGAGAGAGAGAGAGAGAGAGAGAGAGAGAGAGAGAGAGAGATGTAAATATTCAGGAGACTTTGCAGTCAGTTTCATTTTCTTGGAGTTATCAGTCTATGTTTTGACCTCAACTTTTGAAGGACAATATTCCTGGATGATGATCCCTCTTGTCAGCCATCGGAGGTGTGTGCACTGTGGGCGTCGTCCCTAGTAGTAATGCCCATGTCGAAATTCGTGACTGCTTCAGGGAAATTAGACGCTGCCAAGGCGTTGAACAACTAAATGATCCAGTGACAGAAAATACTTTAATTTAGCAAAAATTACTTAGACTTATTCTCCTTCTAGGAGAGTGATTGGTGGCTTTTTATCTCATTGTCTCTTGAAAAATAATTCTCTTTAGATAAACGTGCAAAACACGACAAGTAAGACAGATTTAGAAATGTCTCGAACACATGAATTATTTGCAGTTAATGCAAACAGACATCAATTACATGACATAGAATATCATTAGACTTTAGAATAATGTTCTTTTTATGTTTCAACAAATCACAGTATATTTCCGATCAAGAGACTTCCTCTCATTCTTTTTTCCAAATTGTCCGTCTAACACAGGAGCTCAGGTGATGGATTTTTCAGGTTCACGATATTCAGGTAGGTGGTGTGTTGCCGGAATTTTATGCTCATGTGTAGCGAGGTAGTGAACCTGATGATGATTGACAGTGTCAACAAGTTCCCTCTCTGCCGTGATTTCGAGAGGGAGATTGCTCGCGTTAAGCTGTATTCTTTCACCCGCTTTCAGTTGGATAATCTCAGTCTGATCTCATCTCAGTGTTTTTGAATGAGACCTCATTATCCATATCTTTATGACTATAACAAAGCAGATTTTTTTTATTTTACATTTTATTTCACGTTATCAATCGTATTTGCGTAAAGCATCTTGACTGATTCATAATTTGATATATTTTAAATGCAGAGCAATTCAAAACTTTGAATAAAACTAAAACCTTTCGTCATATCCTCTGGCCAAATGATAGACCGAAAGCTCTGACCTACGGTCGTCCTTGACAGATGTTAGTGACCAGTGAGTGAGGAGACCTGACGTGGAGTATCACAGCTCAAGAGACCTGTGGCACTGGAAGGAATATCCAGAGACCTCCCTACGCCGCCATGAAGACAATGAATGCGGTGACCCTCCACCACTTTGTACCTTCACCACACAAGTACCCTGGTATCTGAAACATTCCACCTCTTCCAAGTCTTCTCAATTCTAACTCACACTGCAACTAACCTATTTCTCTTCTCTGACAAACATACTACCTCTTTTTATTCATTTGCCACCAACGTTTTCCTCTTGCACAGTCTATCAAGCTTACAAACCAACTTCAGCAGTCATCTTATTCTTTTACCATCGACTTTCTACTCTCACACACACTCTCTCAAAATTAGTAACCAGCTTCTGCAGTCTCTTACTCGAATCAGCCAGTAGCATAACCTGGACGGTGAGTTGTTGTACCCTTCGTGCTGCGGTCCACAACCGTATGTTAATTCTTGTCCTGCAAGTACATTTATACTCTCTCCAGTCATCCCTTCGTCTGCCATTAGTCCCCTATAGCAGACTCTTACGAACTATTTTCTCTCCGAACTTCTGTCTTCTGGTCCATTCCACTTTCTTATTCTCTCCATCATCAAACTCTCCCCTGAGTATACACTGCATCTCTCAAACTTCCATAAGTCCTCATTGTCTACAGAGCCTTGAGCCAACATTCCCTCATGAATACTTAATCCCAGCTGCCTGCAAGTTAATAGAGACGTTTGATTTGCGATCATCGGAGCAATCTCCATCCTTCCCCCTCACTGGCATTCGACAGGTTTGATAACTCTCTGGGTACATTACACCACCCGCATTACACGCCCGCAGTTTTTCTTGAAGATTACAATCATATAAGGCAGTGGTGGTGCGTGTAGGTGTTACCTAAAAACAACAGTGAAAACAAGCATCAGTGAAGAGAAGTACTGTGTCAGCTGCAGTAAAGCTGTAGTGTATTTCCAGTATTACAACAGTTGTATGTTAAAGAAGTAAACAACAGTCTAAAAAAGAAAGGAGGAGCAGTTCTGCACCGACGGTAATATACCATCGGCATACAGCAGCAGGCAACAGCAGTGTTTTCTTTTTCTATGTAGAACAACGGTTACAGGAATGACAAAGAACATGTACACTAACAGACATACAACGGCATTGTTCAGCTGAACACGGGAAGTGGACAGCAACGATGTGTTCACAGTGCTGCAGAAGGAGTGAACCACAGCAGTGCAGCAGAGTGCGGCGACAAAGGCGTCAGCGAGAGAGAGAGAGAGAGAGAGAGAGAGAGAGAGAGAGAGAGAGAGAGAGAGAGAGAGAGAGAGAGAGAGAGAGAGAGAGAGAGAGAGAGAGAGATTAGCGGTGATCCCTGTTTCACCTTATGGGTTGAACCTGATCTTATTTACTATTCTAGAGATTTGATTTCAAGATTTTGAAACCCAAAACTCATATAAAGGAAAACGGCAAAAGTGGACCACGATACATAATCTAATACAAGAACATTAAGATTTGGTTATCAATAATCGAGACAGACCGAAATATGTAAGTGAATACAGGCGAAACTTGAGAGTGCCTTCAGGTGAGATCCACTTGTAAAAAGGTTGACCCCAAAGAAAACACTAAACCACGAGGAAATAATCGATGCAAACAAAGGAACAGACACAGATCGAGCTACAAATAATTAAGTTAATCCACTCTGCAAGCAACACCTCAATAACATAATGTGTCTTGCTTATCTTTGGTACTTCCTTCCATACAAGGGAAGGGAAATGGCCATAAAAGAGGGAGAGCCTTAGGTACTCAACCTCAAAAACCTTTTTCTAATTTTCAGTAGTTAAAGGCTGAGTAGATTTGTCATTTAAAAGGACGCTTTAAAGAGGCTCATCTGTAATACCTGGAATGATGCAATGTTATAGAAAAATTGTACTATTACTATTTTAGTAATAATGATAATAGTGATCTTGATAATAATGATAATAACAATAATAATAGTAATGATAATGATAATAATAAGGATAATAGAAATGATAATAATAATAATAATAGTAATAATGATAATAATAATAATAATAATAATAGTAATAATAATAATAATAATAATAATAATAATAATAATAATAATAATAATAATAATAATAATAATAATAATAATAACAGTGATAATAATAATCATAATAATAATAATGATAATGATAATAGTAATAATAATAATAATAATAATAATAATAATAATAATAATAATAGTAATAATAATAATAATAATAATAACAATAATAATATTAATAATAATAATAATAATGATAAAAATAATAATAGTAATAATGATAATAGTAATAATAATAATGATAATAATAATAATAATAATAATAATAATGATAATAATAATGAAAATAATAATAATAATAATAATAATAATAATAATAATAATAATGATAATAATAATAATGATGATGAGGGCAAATGAGAGATGGGGTGAGAGAGTATCATTGAATTTTAGAGAGAATAAAAAACTGTTTTGGAAGGAGGTACATAAAGTGCGTAAGACAAGGGAACAAATGGGAACTTCAGTGAAGGGGCTAATGGGGAGATGTTAACAAGTAGTGGCGATGTGAGAAGGAGATGGAGTGAGTATTTTGAAGGTTTATTGAATGTGTTTGATGATAGAGTGGCAGATATAGGGTGTTTCGGTCGAGGTGGTGTGCAAAATAAGAAGGTTAGGAAAAATGATTTGGTAAACAGAAAAGAGGTAGTAAAAGCATTGCGGAGGGTGAAAGCCGGCTAGGCAGGGGGTTTGGATAGTATTGCAGTGGAATTTAGTAAAAAAGGGGGTGACTGTATTGTTGACTGGTTGGTAAGGTTATTTAATGTATATATGATTCATGGTGAGGTGCCTGAGGATTGGCGGAATGCTTGCATAGTGCATTTGTACAAAGGCAAAGGGGATAAGAGTGAGTGCTCAAATTACAGAGGTATAAGTTTGTTGAGTATTCTTGGTAAATTATATGGGAGGGTAGTGACTGAGAGGGTGAAGGCACGTACAGAGCATCAGATTGGGGAAGAGCAGTGTGGTTTCAGAAGTGGTAGAGGATGTGTGGATCAGGTGTTTGCTTTGAAGAATGTGTGTGAGAAATACTTAGAAAAGCAAACGGATTTGTATGTAGCATTTATGGCTCTGGAGTTGATAGAGGTGCTCTGTGGAAAGTATTAAGAATATATGGTGTGGGAGATAAGTTGTTAGAATCAGTGAAAAGTTTTTATCGAGGATGTAAGACATGTGTACGTGTAGGAAGAGAGGAAAGTGATTGGTTCTCAGTAAATGTAGGTTTGCGGCAGGGGTGTGTGATGTCTTCATGGTTGTTTAATTTGTTTATGGATGGGGTTCTTAGGGAAGTGAATGCAAGAGTTTTGGAAAGAGGGGCAAGTATGCAGTCTGTTGTGGATGAGAGAGCTTGGGAAGTGAGCCAGTTGTTGTTCGCTGATGATACAGCGCTTGTGGCTGATTCATGTGAGAAACTGCAGAAGCTGGTGACTGATTTTGGTAAAGTGTGTGAAAGAAGAAAGTTAAGAGTAAATGTGAATAAGAGCAAGGTTATTAGGTACAGTAGGGTTGAGGGTCAAGTTAATTGGGAGGTAAGTTTGAAGGAAGAAAACTGGAGGAAGTGAAGAGTTTTAGATATCTGTGAGTGGATTTGGCAACGGATGGAACAATGGAAGTGAAAGTGAATCATAGGGTGGGGGAGGGGGCGAAAATTCTGGGAGCCTTGAGGAATGTGTGGAAGTCGAGAACATTATCTCGGAAAGCAAAAATGGGTATGTTTGAAGGAATAGTGGTTCCAACAATGTTGTATGGTTGCGAGGCGTGGGCTATGGATAGACTTGTGCGGAGGAAGGCGGATGTGCTGGAAATGAGATGTTTGAGGACAATATGTGGTGTGAGGTGGTTTGATCGAGTATGTAATAATAGGGTAAGAGAGATGTGTGGTAACAAAAAGAGTGTGGTTGAGAGAGCAAAAGAGGGTGTTTTGAAATGGTTTGGTCACATGGAAAGAATGAATGAGGAAAGATTGACCAAGAGGATATATGTGTCAGAGGTGGAGGGAACGAGGAGAAGTGGGAGACCTAATTGGAGGTGGAAAGATGGAGTGAAAAAGATTTTGAGTGATCGGGGCCTGAACATGCATTAGGGTGAAAGGCGTGCAAGGAATAGAGTGAATTGGAATGATGTGGTATACCGGGGTCGACGTGCTGTCAATAGATTGAACCAGGGCATGTGAAACATCAGCGGTAAACCATGGAAAGTTCTGTGGGGCCTGGATGTGGAAAGGGAGCTGTGGTTTCGGTGCATTATTACATGACAGCTAGAGCCTGAGTGTGAACGAATGTGGCCTTTGTTGTCTTTCCTAGCGCTACCTCGCACACATGAGGGGGTAGGAGGTTGTTATTCCATGTGTGGCGAGGTGGCGATGGATGTGAATAAAGGCAGACAGTATGAATTATGTACATGTGAATATATGTATATATCTGTGTGTGTATATATATGTATACGTTGAGATTCATAGGTATGTATATTTGCGTGTGTGGATGTGTATGATTACACATGTTCATGGGGGTGGGTTGGGCCATTCTTTCGTCTGTTTCCTTGCGCTACCTCGCCAACGTGGGAGACAGCGACAAAGCAAAATAAATAAATAAACACTAGTGATAATAATAAAAGTAATGATAATGATAATAATGATAACATTTATAATGATAATAATAATAATCATAGCAATTACTATTATTATCATCATTATTAATAGTAGTAGTAGTATTAAGAAAACAGGAAAGATTTCTAAAACGAAAGAAAGAATTAAAGAAAATATCCAAATACAAAACGAGCCAGAAAACTCTGAGGGCTGTGTTTACAGGATCCCTTTAAAAGCTGTTGTATGTTTTATATTGGGCAGACTGGTGAGCATACATATGTTAGACTTAAACAACATAAATACAGCATGAGAACAGAATAATAATTAATTGCTCTTTTTAATCATGTTAGAAATCATAACCATTCTATGGACTTAGTAGCGCTTTTTGAGTAATCAACTGTAACTCTTTAACAAGAGAAATATAATATATATATATATATATATATATATATATATATATATATATATATATATATATATATATATATATATATATATATATATATATATATATATATATATATATATATATATATACATATATAATATATGATATATTTACCATCCCTAGGGATAGGGGAGAAAGAATATGTCTCATTTATTTCCTGCGTGTCGTAGAAGGCGACTAAAAGGGGAGGGAGTGGGGAGCTGCAGATCCTCTCCTCTTGTTTTTAATTTTCCAAAAGAAGGAACAGGGAAGTGGGCCAAGTGAGGGTTTTCCTCAAAGTCTCAGTCCTCTGTTCTTAACGCTCGCTCGCTGACGCGATAGATGGCGAAGAGTATGGAAAAAAAATTATATATATATATATATATATATATATATATATATATATATATATATATATATATATATATATATATATATATATATATATATATATATATATATATATATATATATATATATATATATATATATGTATATGTTAATCCCTGGGGATAGGGGAGAAAGAATACTTCCCACGTATTCCCTGCGTGTCGTAGAAGGCGACTAAAAGCGAAGGGAGCGGGGGCTGGAAATCCTCCCCTTTCGTTTTTTTTCTTAAATTTTCCATAAGAAGGAACAGAGAAGGGGGCCAGGTGAGGATATTGCCTCAAAGGCCCAGCCCTCTGTTCTTAACGCTACCTCGCTAACGCGGGAAATGGTGAACAGCTTGAAAAGAAAAAAAAAAGAATATATATATATATATATATATATATATATATATATATATATATATATATATATATGTATATATATATATATATATATATATATATATATATATATATATATATATATATATATATATATATATATATATATATATATATATATATATATATATATATATATACATATATATATATATATATATATATATATATATATATATATATATATATATATTCTGTACTCAGTCTCTCCTGGATCTTCCTCACAGAAGTCTCCTTCCCAAGCTCACTTACTCTCACAACCCTCTTCACCCCAACATTCACTCCTCTTTTCTGAAAACCCATACGAATCCTCACCTTAGCCTCTACAAGATAATGATCAGACATCCCTCCAGTTGCACCTCTCAGCACATTAACATCTAAAAGTCTCTCTTTCGCGCGGCTGTCAATTAACACGTAATCCAATAACGCTCTCTGGCCATCTCTCCTACTTAAATACGTATATTTATGTATATCTCGCTTTTTAAACCAGGTATTCCCAATCACCAGCCCTTTTTCAGCACATAAATCTACAACCTCTTTACAATTTCCATTTACAACACTGAACACCCCATGTATACCAATTATTCCCTCAACTGCCACATTACTCACCTTTGCACTCAAATTACCCATCACTATAACCCGGTCTCGTGCATCAAATCCACTAACACACTCATTCAGCTGCTCCCAAAACACTTGCCTATCATGATCTTTCTTCTCATGCCCAGGTGCATATGCACCAATAATCACCCATCTCTCTCCATCAACTTTCAGTTTTACCCTTATTAATCGAGAATTTACTTTCTTACATTCTATCACATACTCCCACAACTCCTGTTTCAGGAGTAGTGCTACTCCTTCCCTTGCTCTTGTCCTCTCACTAACCCCTGACTTTACTCCCAAGACATTCCCAAACCACTCTTCCCCTTTACCCTTGAGCTTCGTTTCACTCAGAGCCAAAACATCCAGGTTCCTTTCCTCAAACATACTACCTATCTCTCCTTTTTTCACATCTTGGTTACATCCACACACATTTAGACACCCCAGTCTGAGCCTTCGAGGAGGATGAGCACTCCCCGCGTGACTCCTTCTTCTGTTTCCTATTTTAGAAATTTAAGAAAAATACAAGGAGGGGAAGATTTCTGGCCCCCCGCTGCCGTCCCCTCTGGTCGCCTTCTACGACACGCGAGGAATGCGTGGGGAGTATTCTTTCACCCTTATCCCCAGGGATAATATATATATATATATATATATATATATATATATATATATATATATATATATATATATATATATATATATATATATGTATACATATACATATACGTACACATATATACGCATATATACACACATACACACATATACATATATATACATATGAAAAATGGAAAAAGGTGAGAACAATGGAAGTAAGGGGAGTGGGGGAGGAATGGGATGTATTTAGGGAATCAGTGATGGATTGCGCAAAAGATGCTTGTGGCATGAGAAGAGTGGGAGGTGGGTTGATTAGAAAGGGTAGTGAGTGGTGGGATGAAGAAATAAGATTATTAGTGAAAGAGAAGAGAGAGGCATTTGGACGATTTTTGCAGGGAAAAAATGCTATTGAGTGAGAGATGTATAAAAGAAAGAGACAGGAGGTGAAGAGAAAGGTGCAAGAGGTGAAAAAGAGGGCAAATGAGAGTTGGGGTGAGAGAGTATCATTAAATTTTAGGGAGAATAAAAAGATGTTCTGGAAGGAGGTAAATAAAGTGCGTAAGACAAGGGAACAAATGGGAACTTCAGTGAAGGGCGCAAATGGGGAGGTGATAACAAGTAGTGGTGATGTGAGAAGGAGATGGAGTGAGTATTTTGAAGGTTTGTTGAATGTGTTTGATGATAGAGTTGCAGATATAGGGTGTTTTTTTCGAGGTGGTGTGCAAAGTAAGAGGGTTAGGGAAAATGATTTGGTAAACAGAGAAGAGGTAGTAAAAGCTTTGCGGAAGATGAAAGCCGGCAAGGCAGCAGATTTGGATGGTATTGCAGTGGAATTTATTAAAAAAGGGGGTGACTGTATTATTGACTGGTTGGTAAGGTTATTTAATGTATGTATGACTCATGGTGAGGTGCCTGAGGATTGTCGGAATGCGTGCATAGTGCCATTGTACAAAGGCAAAGGGGATAAGAGTGAGTGCTCAAATTACAGAGGTATAAGTTTTTGAGTATTCCTGGTAAATCATATGGGAGGGTATTGATGGAGAGGGTGAAGGCATGTACAGAGCATCAGATTGGGGAAGAGCAGTGTGGTTTCAGAAGTGGTAGAGGATGTGTGGATCAGGTGTTTGCTTTGAAGAATGTATGTGAGAAATACTTAGAAAAGCAAATGGATTTGTATGTAGCATTTATGGATCTGGAGAAGGAATATGATAGAGTTGATAGAGATGCTCTGTGGAAGGTATTAAGAATATATGGTGTGGGAGGCAAGTTGTTAGAAGCAGTGAAAAGTGTTTATCGAGGATGTCAGGCATGTGTACGTGTAGGAAGAGAGGAAAGTGATTGGTTCTCAGTGAATATAGGTTTGCGGCAGGGGTGTGTGATGTCTCCATGGTTGTTTAATTTGTTTATGGATGGGGTTTTTAGGGAGGTGAATGCAAGAGTGTTGGAAAGAGTGGCAAGTATGAAGTCTGTTGGGGATTAGAGAGCTTGGGAAGTGAGTCAGTTGTTGTTCGCTGATGATACAGCGCTGGTGGATGATTCATGTGAGAAAGTGCAGAAGCTGGTGACCGAGTTTGGTAAAGTGTGTGAAAGAAGAAAGTTAAGAGTAAATGTGAATAAGAGCAAGGTTATTAGGTACAGTAGGGTTGAGGGTCAAGTCAATTGGGAGGTGAGTTTGAATGGAGAAAAACTGGAGGAAGTGAAGTGTTTTAGATATCTGGGAGTGGATCTGGCAGCGGATGGAACCATGGAAGCGGTAGTGGATCATAGGGTGGGGGAGGGGGCGAAAATTCTGTGACCCTTGAAGAATGTGTGGAAGTCGAGAACATTATCTCGGAAAGCAAAAATGGGTATGTTTGAAGGAATAGTGGTTCCAACAATGTTGTATGGTTGCGAGGCGTGGGCTATGGATAGAGTTGTGCGCAGGAGGATGGATGTGCTGGAAATGAGATGTTTGAGGACAATGTGTGGTGTGAGGTGGTTTGATCGAGTAAGTAACGTAAGGGTAAGAGAGATGTGTGGAAATAAAAAGAGCGTGGTTGAGAGAGCAGAAGAGGTTGTTTTGAAATGGTTTGGTCACATGGAGAGAATGAGTGAGGAAAGATTGACCAAGAGGATATATGTGTCGGAGGTGGAGGGAACGAGGAGAAGAGGGAGACCAAATTGGAGGTGGAAAGATGGAGTGAAAAAGATTTTGTGTGATCGGGGCCTGAACATGCAGGAGGGTGAAAGGAGGGCAAGGAATAGAGTGAATTGGAGCGATGTGGTATACCGGGGTTGACGTGCTGTCAGTGGATTGAATCAAGGCATGTGAAGCGTCTGGGGTAAACCATGGAAAGCTGTGTAGGTATGTATATTTGCGTGTGTGGACGTATATACATGTGTATGGGGGTGGGTTGGGCCATTTCTTTCGTCTGTTTCCTTGCGCTACCTCGCAAACGCGGGAGACAGCGACAAAGCAAAAAAAAAAATGAAGATATATATATACATATATATATATATATATATATATATATATATATATATATATATATATATATATATATATATATATATATATATATATATATATATATATATATATATATATATATTTTTTTTTTTTTTTTTTTTTTTATACTTTGTCGCTGTCTCCCGCGTTTGCGAGGTAGCGCAAGGAAACAGACGAAAGAAATGGCCCAACCCCCCCCCATACACATGTACATACGTCCACACACGCAAATATACATACCTACACAGCTTTCCATGGTTTACCCCAGACGCTTCACATGCCTTGATTCAATCCACTGACAGCACGTCAACCCCTGTATACCACATCGCTCCAATTCACTCTATTCCTTGCCCTCCTTTCACCCTCCTGCATGTTCAGGCCCCGATCACACAAAATCTTTTTCACTCCATCTTTCCACCTCCAATTTGGTCTCCCTCTTCTCCTCGTTCCCTCCACCTCCGACACATATATCCTCTTGGTCAATCTTTCCTCACTCATTCTCTCCATGTGCCCAAACCATTTGAAAACACCCTCTTCTGCTCTCTCAACCACGCTCTTTTTATTTCCACACATCTCTCTTACCCTTACGTTACTCACTCGCTCAAACCACCTCACACCACACATTGTCCTCAAACATCTCATTTCCAGCACATCCATCCTCCTGCGCACATCTCTATCCATAGCCCACGCCTCGCAACCATACAACATTGTTGGAACCACTATTCCTTCAAACATACCCATTTTTGCTTTCCGAGATAATGTTCTCGACTTCCACACATTTTTCAAGGCTCCCAAAATTTTCGCCCCCTCCCCCACCCTATGATCCACTTCCGCTTCCATGGTTCCATCCGCTGACAGATCCACTCCCAGATATCTAAAACACTTCACTTCCTCCAGTTTTTCTCCATTCAAACTCACCTCCCAATTGACTTGACCCTCAACCCTACTGTACCTAATAACCTTGCTCTTATTCACATTTACTCTTAACTTTCTTCTTCCACACACTTTACCAAACTCAGTCACCAGCTTCTGCAGTTTCTCACATGAATCAGCCACCAGCGCTGTATCATCAGCGAACAACAACTGACTCACTTCCCAAGCTCTCTCATCCCCAACAGACTTCATACTTGCCCCTCTTTCCAGGACTCTTATATATATATATATATATTCCAAATTTGCATCCCTATGTCTTTCCTGGTACCAACCTTCATCTCGATTCAGATCTACCTGCGTACGTAGACCGTCAGCGACATTATAAGACTATTATGTTATCGAGAGATGAGCACTTCTTTTCCTTCTCTAAATCATTCGCTGTCCTAAGCAGCCATCTGTAATCCAGGGTCCCTACCTGATCCTAGGGGAAGAAATCACTACCAGTTGTGATGAAAGATAAGTCTCATGCAGAGAGACTCCCATTTCACACTATTGCGCAACATTTGAAACGCCTCAGGGCCTTTGGGGAATATTCTCTGCTCAAGGCGTGACTGTTGCCTCACATGTTTGATTCTCTGCTTGTCGAGTAAGTATGAATATTTCCACTTGTCTAACTCAGGATCGGCTTCAGTTGAGGTAAACTTTTGTTTTCTTTTTCTTGTAAAGTCTTACGCCTTTTTTTCTGTAAATCTAAAGCCAGATAGATTCTTTTCTCAGTCTCTTTTTATCTTACTGTTTCAGTAAGTTACCCCTTAGTATCTTGTTTTCTCGTTTCTATTGAATCATTCGTACTATCATCGACAACAACATGATAAAGAAAATCGCCTCGAAGTTCTATTTCTTGTCGCGCATTCCTGGCACGTTTGCGATTTTCTCCTCCTGCATTTCAGGACAGCTCCTTAGTGACTGAATTATGTTTCCTGCCATGACACAACCTCCGAAATATCCTATGATTTTTGCTTATCAAGTGACACTGACGATGATATACCGTTCGCTTTCATGTGTTATTCGCCAAATTCGCATTTGTTGCTTGGTACAAGTTGGCATAAAGACTGAAGATTGATGAAATATAAAGCAATGCAAAAACGGTCAGGAAAAGACTGAAAATATATTCTCAAGCTGCTTGACTATCCTGTCTTTGTTTACTTACATATTCATATCATCTATATCATATCTATATCACCCACCACATATCATTGTTATACGCCATTAGCTCTCCTCTTTTGTTTCTCTATTATGTTTTATTTTTCCATAGTCTAGAAAGCTGTCTCCGTCCCTCAGCAGATAACCCTGTTAAAGGCAGCAGGTCTTCTATTCTGTATCTCTCTCATGTGCACGCCTACCTCTGGTCGCACCCACAACCTCAGTGTCAGCAAATACCAAGACGCTATAGTGGCTCCAGTAGACAAGCCATAAGGTACGCTTTTACTCTCTTGAGAGTTGCCGACACTTCATTTTGTTGATGGTGATGTACACCCAGAGGATATATTGTTCTTTAAACTTTGTGACACAGATCTTCGTTGCTGTTTACTGGCTATTTGTCATTGTCTCCTCCAGACTCACCAAGTTTCCACACGAAGAACTTCATCTTAACTCGGGTCGTAAACTATTGATCTAATGGACAAGTTAATTCGGACAGAAGTTAATGAAAATTAATTCCAAAACACTAATGGGATGGCATAAGTTGCTTAGGTGTTTATAGAACATGGTGCAAGTGGAACTTGGGAGGAAAAAATTAGGAACTATGGACATCTGGGGCTCATAAACATAGCTGAGGCTCCCGTGAAGTCTACACTCTTTATGGCTTATCATGTACACAATGTGTTACTTATTCCATCAGTATGATTACTGACTACGACTCACAGCGCCTCTCTCTCTCTCTCTCTCTCTCTCTCTCTCTCTCTCTCTCTCTCTCTCTCTCTCTCTCTCTCTCTCTCTCTCTCTCTCTCTCTCTCTCTCTCTCTCTCTCTCTCTCTCTCTCTCTCTCTCTCTCTCTCATCCTATCTTAAGTGAAATAGATGTCACACTGTCCTAGAAAGTGACCGTCGTAGCTGCTGCATACCTACGTTGTCAGCTTTAAGAGCAAAGAATTAACGCTATGCAAATTTCTCCTCACCCAGATGATAACATCTTCCTACCTCGTATTAAACTTGGTAAGAATGCATCCTCCTCACAGGCAGGTAAGATTGCTTCCTCCTCACAGGCAGGTAAGAATGCATCCTCCTCACAATCAGGTAAGAATGCATCCTCCTCATAGGCAGGTAAGATTGCTTCCTCCTCACAGGCAGGTAAGAATGCATCCTCCTCACAGGCAGGTAAAAATGCATCCTCCTCACAGGCTGGTAAGAATGCATCCTCCTCACAGGGAAGTAAGAATAAAGCCTCCTCATAGGCAGATGAAAATGCAGCCACCTCGCTGGCAAGTAAAAATCCAGCTTCCTTACAGGCGGTGAAAATGCAGCCACCTCACAGGTAAGCAAAAATCCAGCTTCCTCACAGGCAGTTAAGGTTTTGCCACAATAAGAAGATGAATATGTGTATCGAAGTAGAACAAAATACAAGTACAAATAGGCTTAAATCGAGGTCTAAGAAACTTAGGTATTAGATACACTGTTACCTCAGTTCTGAATTGAAAGAACATGGCGGTACTTTAGTCTAGTTAGAGGAACCTGATTTATGGACGATAAACCACGTAAAATCTTTCTTATTCTTGTCGAGTTAGTAAACCTATATATATATATATATATATATATATATATATATATATATATATATATATATATATATATATATATATATATATATATATATTTTTTTTTTTTTTGTCGATGTCTCCCGCGTTTGCGAGGTAGCGCAAGGAAACAGACGAAAGAAATGGCCCAACCCACCCCCATACACATGTATATACATACGTCCACACACGCAAATATACATACCTACACAGCTTTCCATGGTTTACCCCAGACGCTTCACATGCCTTGATTCAAATCCACTGACAGCACGTCAACCCCGGTATACCACATCGCTCCAATTCAATCTGTTCCTTGCCCTCCTTTCACCCTCCTGCATGTTCAGGCCCCGATCACACAAAATCTTTTTCACTCCATCTTTCCACCTCCAATTTGGTCTCCCTCTTTTCCTCGTTCCCTCCACCTCCGACACATATATCCTCTTGTTCAATCTTTCCTCACTCATTCTCTCCATGTGCCCAAACCATTTTAAAACACCCTCCTCTGCTCTCTCAACCACGCTCTTTTTATTTCCACACATCTCTCTTACCCTTACGTTACTTACTCGATCAAACCACCTCACACCACACATTGTCCTCAAACATCTCATTTCCAGCACATCCATCCTCCTGCGCACAACTCTATCCATAGCCCACGCCTCGCAACCATACAACATTGTTGGAACCACTATTCCTTCAAACATACCTATTTTTGCTTTCCGAGATAATGTTCTCGACTTCCACACATTCTTCAAGGCTCCCAGAATTTTCGCCCCCTCCCCCACCCTATGATCCACTTCCGCTTCCATGGTTCCATCCGCTGCCAGATCCACTCCCAGATATCTAAAACACTCCACTTCCTCCAGTTTTTCTCCATTCAAACTCACCTCCCAATTGACTTGACCCTCAACCCTACTGTACCTAATAACCTTGCTCTTATTCACATTTACTCTTAACTTTCTTCTTTCACACACTTTACCGAACTCAGTCACCAGCTTCTGCAGTTTCTCACATGAATCAGCCACCAGCGCTGTATCATCAGCGAACAACAACTGACTCACGTCCCAAGCTCTCTCATCCACAACAGACTTCATACTTGCACCTCTTTCCAACACTCTTGCATTCACCTCCCTAACAACCCCATCCATAAACAAATTAAACAACCATGGAGACATCACACACCCCTGCCGCAAACCTACATTCACTGAGAACCAATCACTTTCCTCTCTTCCTACACGTACACATGCCTTACATCCTCGATAAAAACTTTTCACTGCTTCTAACAACTTGCCTCCCACACCATATATTCTTAATACCTTCCACAGAGCATCTCTATCAACTCTATCATATGCCTTCTCCAGATCCATAAATGCTACATAAAAATCCATTTGCTTTTCTAAGTATTTCTCACATACATTCTTCAAAGCAAACACCTGATCCACACATCCTCTACCACTTCTGAAACCACACTGCTCTTCCCCAATCTGATACTCTGTACATGACTTCACCCTCTCAATCAATACCCTCCCATATAATTTACCAGGAATATTCAACAAACTTATACCTCTGTAATTTGAGCACTCACTCTTATCCCCTTTGCCTTTGTACAATGGCACTATGCACGCATTCCGCCAATCCTCAGGCACCTCACCATAAGTCATACATACATTAAATAACCTTACCAACCAGTCAATAATACAGTCACCCCCTTTTTTTTGATAAATTCCACTGCAATACCATCCAAATCTGCTGCCTTGCCGGCTTTCATCTTCCGCAAAGCTTTTACTACCTCTTCTCTGTTTACCAAATCATTTTCCCTAACCCTCTTACTTTGCACACCACCTCGACCAAAACACCCTATATCTGCCACTCTATCATCAAACACATTCAACAAACCTTCAAAATACTCACTCCATCTCCTCCTCACATCACCATTACTTATTAGTGAAAGAGAAGAGAGAGGGATTTGGACGATTTTTGCAGGGAAAAAATGCAATTGAGTGGGAGTTGTATAAAAGAAAGAGACAGGAGGTCAAGAGAAAGGTGCAAGAGGTGAAAAAGAGGGCAAATGAGAGTTGGGGTGAGAGAGTATCATTAAATTTTTGGGAGAATAAAAAAATGTTCTGGAAGGAGGTAAATAAAGTGCTAAGACAAGGGAGCAAATGGGAATTTCAGTGAAGGGCGCAACTGGGGAGGTGATATATATATATATATATATATATATATATATATATATATATATATATATATATATATATATATATATATATATATATATGTATATTCATATTATTTACCATTTCTCGCATTAGCGAAGTCGCGTTAGCAACAGAGGACTGAGTCTTCTAGGGAATATCCTCACATGACCCTCTTCTCGGTTCCTTTTTTTGGAAAATTAAAAACGAGAGGGGAGGATTTCAAGCCTTTTGCCCCCATACATACATATATATATATATATATATATATATATATATATATATATATATATATATATATATATATATATATATATATATATATATATATATATATATATATATATATATTATCATTATACTTTGTCGCTCTTTCACGCGTTAGCGAGGTAGCGCAAGGAAACAGAGGAAAGAATTGCCCAAACCACCCACATGCACATGTATATGCATACACGTCCACAGGCACACATACACATACCTATACATCTCAACGTATACATATATATACACACACAGACATATACATATATACACACGTACATAATTCATACTGTCTGCTCTTATTCTTTCCCGTCGCCACACAGCCACACATGAAGTAACAACCAACTTCTCCCTCATGTGCACGAGGTACCACTAGGAAAAGACAAAAGAGACCACATTCGTCCACACTCAGTCTCTAGCTGACATGTATAATGCACCGAAAACACAGCTCCCTCTCCACATCCAGTACCCACTAAACTTTCCATGGTTTACCCAAACGTTTTACATTCCCTGGTTCAATCCATTGATAGCACGTCGACCCCTGTATACCAGATCGTTCCAATTTACTCAATTCCTTGTACGCGTTTCACTGTCCTGCAGGTTCAGGCCCCGATCACTCAAAATCTTTTTCACTCCATTTTTCCACCTCCAGTTTGGTCTCCCACTTCTCCTCGTTCCTTCCAACTCTGACACAAATATCTTCTTTGTCAATGTTTCCTCACTCATTTTCTCCATGTGACGAAACAATTTCAAAACACCCTCTTCTTCTCTCTCAACCAGACTCTTTTTTTTTTACCACAGCTCTCTTACGCTTTCATTACTTACTCGATCAAACCACCTCACACCACATATTGTCTCCAAACATCTCATTTCCAGCACATCCACCCTCCTCCGCACAGCTATATCTATAGCCAACGCCTTGCAATCATATAACACTGTTGGAACCACTATTCCTTCAAACATATCCATCTTTGCTTTCCAAAAAAACGTTCTCGACTTCCACACGTTTTTCAACGCTCCTAGAACTTTCGCCCCCTCCCCCACCCTATGATTCACTTCTACTTCCATGGTTCCATCCGCTGCCAAATCAAGTCCCAGATATCTAAAACACTTCACTTCCTCCACTTTTCTCCATTCATACTTACCTCCAAATTGACTTCTCCCTCAACCCTACTGTACGTAATAACCTTAGTCCTATTCACATTTACTCTCATATTTCTTTTTTTCACACACTTTACCAAACTCAGTTACCAGCTCTTGCAGTTTCTCACACGAATCAGCCACCAGCGCTGTATCATCAGCGAACAACAACTGACTCACTTCCAAAGCTATCTCATCCACAACGCAGTGCATACTTGCCCCTTTTTCCAAAACTCTTGCATTCACCTCCCTAACAACCCCATCCATAAACAAATTAAACAACCATGGAGACATGAAGCACCCCTGCCACAAACCAACATTCACTGAGAACCAATCACTTCCCTCTCTTCCTTCACGTACACATGCCTTACATCCTCGATAAAAACTTTTCATTGCTTTTAACAACTTGCCTTCCGCACCATGTATTCGTAATACTTTCCATAGCGCATCTCTATCAACTCTATCATATGCCTTCTCCAGATCCATAAATGCTACTTACAATTTGCTTTGCTAAATACTTCTCACATATATCTTTTAAAGCAAACACCTGATCCACACAATCTCTACCACTTCTGAAACCACACTGCTCTTCCCCA
>NC_092238.1:44475771-44500771 GCF_036320965.1 Panulirus ornatus | reverse complement strand
AGAAAGTAAATTCTAGATTAATATGGGTAAAACTGAAAGTTGATGGAGAGAGATGGATGATTATTGGTGCATATGCACCTGAGCATGAGAAGAAAGATAATGAGAGGCAAGTGTTTTGGGAGCAGCTGAATGAGTGTGTTGGTGGTTTTGACGCACAAGACCGGGTTATAGTGGTGGGTGACTTAAATGCAAAGGTGTGTAATGTGGCAGTTGAGAGAATGATTGGTATACATGGGGTGTTCAGTGTTGTAAATGGAAATGGTGAAGAGCTTGTACATTTATGTGCTGAAAAAGTACTGGTGATTGGGAATACCTGGTTTAAAAAGCGAGATATACATAAGTATACGTATGTAAGTAGGAGAGATGAACAGAGAGCATTATTTTATTACATGTTATTTGACAGGCGCGCGAAAGGAAGACTTTTGGATGTTGATGTGCTGAGAGGTGCAACTGGAGGGATGTCTGATCATTATCTTGTGGAGGCGAAGGTGAAGATTTTTAGGGGTTCTCAGAAAAGAAGAGAGAATGTTGGGGTGAAGATAGTGGTGAGAGTAAGTGAGCTTGGGAAGGAGACTTGTGAGAGGAAGTACGAGGAGAGACTGAGTACAGAATGGAAAAAGGTGAGAATAAAGGAGGTAAGGGGAGTGGAGGAGGAATGGGATGTATTTAGGGAAGCAGTGATGGCTTGCGCAAAAGATGCTTGTGGCATGAGAAGCGTGGGAGGTAGGTTGATTAGAAAGAGTAGTGAGTGGTGGGATGAAGAAGTAAGATTATTAGTGAAAGAGAAGAGAGAGGCATTTGAACGATTTTTGCTGGGAAAAAATGCTAATGAGTGGGAGATGTATAAAAGAAAGAGACAGGAAGTCAAGAGAAAGGTGCAAGAGGTGAAAAAGAGGGCAAATGAGAGTTGGGATAAGAGAGTATCATAAAATTTTAGGGAGAATAAAAAGATGTTCTGGAAGGAGTTAAATAAAGTGCGTAAGACAAGGGAGCAGATGGGAACTTCAGTGAAGGGGGCTAATGGGGAGGTTATAACAAGTAGTGGTGATGTATAAAGGAGAAAAAGTGAGTATTTTGAAGGTTTGTTGAATGTGTTTCATGATAGAGTGGCAGATATAGGGTATTTTGGTCGAGGTGGTGTGCAAAGTGAGAGGGTTAGGGAAAATTATTTGGTTAACAGAGAAGAGGTAGTAAAAGCTTTGCGGAAGATGAAAGCCGGCAAGGCAGCAGGTTGGATGGTATTGCAGTGCAATTTATTAAAAAAGGGGGTGACTGTATTGTTGACTGGTTTTTAAGGTTATCTAATGTATGTATGACTCATGGTGAGGTGCCTGAGGATTGGCGGAATGCGTGCATAGTGGCATTGTACAAAAGCAAAGTTTCCTTGCGCTGTTTTCCTTGCGCTGTTCAAATTACAGAGGTATAAGTTTGTTGAGTATTCCTGGTAAATTATATGGGAGGGTATTGATTGAGAGGGTGAAGGCATGTACAGAGCATCAGATTGGGGAAGAGTAGTGTGGTTTCAGACGTGGTAGAGGATGTGGGGATGTGTTGATAGAGATGCTCTGTGGAAGGTACTACGAATATATGGTGTGGAAGGCAAGTTGTTAGAAGCAGTGAAAAGTTTTTCTCAAGGATGTAAAGCATGTGCACGTGTATGAAGAGAGGAAAGTGATTGGTTGTCAGTGAATGTAGGTTTGCGGCAGGGGTGTGTGATGTCTCCATGGTTGTTTGATTTGTTTGTGGATGGGGTTGTTAGGGAGGTGAATGCAAGAGTTTACGAAAGAGGGGCAAGTATGAAGTCTGAAGGGGATGAGAGAGCTTGGGGAGTGAGTTAGTTGTTGTTCGCTGATGATACAGCGCTGGTGGATGATTCATGTGAGAAACTGCAGAAGCTGGTGACTGAGTTTGGAAAAGTGTGTGAAAGAAGAAAGTTAAGAGTAAATGTGAATAAGAGCAAGGTTATTAGGTACAGTAGGGTTGAGGGTTAATTCAATTGGGAGGTAAGTTTGAATGTAGAAAAACTGGAAGAAGTAAAGTGTTTTAGGTATCTGGGATTGGATCTGGCAGCGGATGGGCCCATGGAAGCGGAAGTGAATCATAGGGTGGGGGAGGGGGTGAAAATCCTGGGATCCTTGAAAAATGTTTAGAAGTCGAGAACATTATCTCGGAAAGCAAAAATGGGTATGATTGAAGGAATAGTGGTTCCAACATTGTTGTGTGGTTGCGGGGCGTGGGCTATGGATAGAGTTGTGGGCAGGAGGGTGGATGTGCTTGAAATGAGATGTTTGAGGACAACATGTGGTGTGAGGTGGTTTGATCGAGTAAGTAATGTAAGGGTAAGAGTGATGTGTGGAAATATAAAGCGCGTGGTTGAGAGAGCAGTAGAGGGTGTTTTGAAATGATTTGGGCACATGGAGAGAATGAGTGAGGAAAGATTGACCAAGAGGATATATGTGTCGGAGGTGGAGGGAACGAGGAGAAGTGGGAGACCAAATTGGAGGTGGAAAGATGGAGTGAAAAAGATTTTGAGTGATCGGGGCCTGAACATGCAGAAGGGTGAAAGGCGGGCAAGGAATAGAGTAAATTGGATCGATGTGGTATGCCGGGGTCGACGTGCTGTCAATTGATTGAATCAGGGCATGTGAAGCGTCTGGGGTAAACCATGGAAAGTTCTGTGGGGCCTGGATGTGGAAAGGGAGCTGTGGTTTCGGGTGTTATTACATGACAGCTAGAGACTGAGTGTGAACGCATGGGGCCTTTGCTGTCTTTTCCTAGCGCTACCTCGCACACATGAGGGGGAGGGGGATGTTATTCCATGTGTGGCGAAGTGGCGATGGGTATGAATAAAGGCAGACAGTGTGAATTGTGTGCATGTGTATATATGTATGTGTCTGTGTGTGTGTATATATGTGCACATTGAGATGTATGGGTATGTATGTTTGCGTGTGTGGACGTGTATGTATATACATGTGTATGGGGGCGGGTTGGGCCATTTTTTTCGTCTGTTTCCTTGCGGTACCTCGGAAACGCGGGAGACAGCGACAAAGCAAGATAGATAAATAAATGATATGTATATATATATATATATATATACATATATATATATATATATATATATATATATATATATATATATATATATATATATATTATATTTTTTCTTTCTCTACCACTATTCTTAGTCGCTATCTCCCGCGTTACCGAGGTAGTTTAAGGAGACAAAAGATTGGCTAAACCGACCCACATACACATGCATATACAATCGCCTACACCCGGCAATATGCATACTTATACATTTCAACTCATATATACCTATACGTACACACGCATAATTATATATACACATGTACATATTCATACTTTCTGCCATTCTCTATTCCCGTCACCACCCTGCCCCACGTGAAAGATACCCCCGCGCTCGTTAGGAAAAGACAACAAAGGTCACATTCGTTCACAATCAGTCTCTAGCTGTCATGTGTAATGCACTGAAACCACAGCTCCCTTTCCACATCCAGGCTAACGAAACGTTCCATGGTTTACCCAAGACGCATCACATACCCTGGTTCAAACCATTGATAGCATGTCAAACCCGGTATACCACATCGCTCCGATTCACTCTATCCCTTGCACGCCTTTCACCCTCATTAATGTTCTGGCCCCGATCGCTCAAAATTTTTTCACTTCATCCTTCCAACTCAAATTTGGACTCCTACTTCTCCTCGTTCCCTTCACCTCTGACACATATATCTTCTTTCTCAATCTTTCCTCACTCATTCTCTCCATGTGACCAAACCATTTCAATACACCCTTTTCTGCTCTCTAAAGGGGACGGGAACGGGGGACTAGAAACCCTCCCCTACTTGTATTCTAACTTTTTAAAAGGGGATACAGAAGGAGTCCCGCTGGGAGTGCTCATCCTCCTCGAAGGCATATATTGCGGTGTCTAAATGTGTATGGATGTAACCAAGATGAGTAAAAAGGAAAGATAGTTAGTATGCTTGAGGAAACAAACCTGGATGTTTTATCTCTGAGTGAAACGAAGATCAAGGATAAAGGGGAAAATTGGCTTGGGAATGTTTTGGGAGTAAAGTCAGGGGTTGATAAGACGACAAGTGGAAGGGAAGGAGTGACACTAGTCCTGAAACAGTTGTGGGAGTATGCGATAGAGTGTAAGAAAGTAAACTCTAGATTTATATGAGTAAAATTGAAGCAGGAGTGGTCATGAGAAGAAAGATCATGAGAGTTAGTGTTTTGGGAGCAGCTGAGTGAGTGTGTTAACAGCTTTGATGCACGAGACCGGGTTATAGTGATAGGTGATTTCAATGCAAAGGTGAGTAAGGAGGCAGTTGAAGGAATAATTGGTGTACATTGAGAGTTGAGTGTTGTAAATTGAAGTGGGGAAGAGCTTGTAGATCTGTTTCCTGAAAATGGACTGGTGATTGCGAGTATCTGGTTTAAAAAGAGAGATATACATAATCATACGTATGTAAGTAGAAGAGATGGTCAGAGAGCGTTATTGGATTACGTGTTGATTGATAGGTGCGTGAAAGAGAGACTTTTGGATGCTAATATGCGGAGAGTGGCAACTGGAGGGATGTCTGATAATCATGTTGTGGAGGCAAAGGTGAAGATATGTAGAGGTTTTCAAAATGAAGAGAGACTGCTGAAGTAAAGAGAGTAGTCAGAGTAAGTGAGCTTGGAAAGGAGATTTATTTGAGGAAGTACCGGGAGAGATTGAATGTAAAGTGGAAAAGAGCGAGAGCAAATGACGTAAGGGAAGTGGGGTAGGAATGGGATGTATTTATGGAAGCACTGAGGGCTTACGAAAAAGATGCCTGTGGCATGAGAAAGGTGGGAGGTGGGCAGAGTAGAAAGGGTAGAGAGTAGTGGGATTAAGATGCGTGATCGTTATTGAAAGAGAAGAGAGAGGCATTGTGACTATTTTTGCAGGGAAATAGTGCAAATGTCTGGGAGATGTATAAAAGAAAGAGGCAGGAGGTCAAGAGAAAGGTGCAAGAAGTGAAAAAGATGGCAAATGAGAGTTGGGGTGAGAAGTTATTATCAAATTATGGGGAGAATAAAAAGATGTTTTGGAAGGATGTATATAAAATGCGTAAGCCAAGAGAACACATGTGAACATCGGTGAAGGGGCAAATGGGGAGGTAATAACAAGTAATTTTGAAGTGAGAGGGAGATGAAGTGAGTTTTTGAGGGTTTGCTGAACAGTGGCAGATATGGGGTGTTTTGGTCGATGTGGTGTGCGAAATAAGAGGGTCAAGGAGAATGATTTGGTAAACAAAGAAGTAGTGAAAGCTTTGCGGAAGATGAAAGCCGGCAAGGCAGCGGGTTTGGATGGTATTGCTGTGGAATTAATTAGAAATGAGGCGACTGTGTTGTTGACTGGTTGGTGAGGATATTCAATGCATGCATGGTTCATGGTGAAGTGCCTGAGGATTGGCGGAATGCATGCATAGTGCCATTGTACAATGCCAAATGGGATAAAGGTGAGCGTTTAAATTACAGAGGTATAAATTTGTTGAGTATTCCTGGAAAATTATTTGAGAGGATATTGATTGAGAGGGTCAAGGTATGTACAGACCATCAGATTGAGGAAGAGCAGTGTGGTTTTAGAAGTGTAGAGGATGTGTGGATCAGGTGCTGCTTTGAAGATGGTATGTGAGAAATATGTGAGAAAAACAGATGGATTTGTATGTAGCATTTATGGATCTGGAGAAGGCATATGATAGAGTTGATAGAGATGCTCTGTGGAAGGTATTAAGAATATATGGTGAGGGAGGTATGTTGATAATTAGCAGTGAATTTTTTTTTTATCTAGGATGTAAGGAATGTGTACGAGTAGGAAGAGAGGAAAGTGATTGCTTCCCAGTGAATATCGGTTTGCAGCAGAGGTGCATGATGGCTCCATGGTTGTTTAATTTGTTTATAAATGGGATTGTTAGGGAGGTGAATGAAAGAGTTTTAGAGAGAGAAGCAAGTATGCAGTCGGTTGTGGATGAAAGGGCTTGGAAAGTGAGTCAGTTGTTGTTCGCTGATGATATAACGCTGGTGGCTGATTCGGATGAGAAACTGCAGAAGTTGGTGACTGAGTTTGGTAAAGTGTGTGAAAGAAAAAATCTGAGAGTAAATGTGAATAAGAACAAGATTATTAGGTTCAGTAGGGATGAAGGACAAGAAAACTGGGAGGTAATTTTGAATGGAGAAAAACTGGAGGAAGCGAAGTGTTTTAGATATCTGGGAGTGGCAGTCAATAAACAGAAACAGCAGAAAGTTTTAGTACGTTCCTGATTAAGATGATCTGTTTTCTATTGTTATTGCTCAAGGCTACATTTATGTTACAGAATCTAAGCAACCTTGGAAGAAATATACTATTACGACTGAAAGGGAGAGCTAAAAGATTCTTCGGATCAAGGCGAGGTTCAACTCTAATAAATGACTTCTTTGCTAACTTAAGTGATTTACCAATGAAAGATCCAGGATACTTCTTTAATTTAGATCCAGTAGAATATATCTTCTCAAACTCATCATAAGTAAATTCTGGACTGCATGCACATGATTCTCTAAGGAACAGAGAGAGAGAGAGAGAGAGAGAGAGAGAGAGAGAGAGAGAGAGAGAGAGAGAGAGAGAGAGAGAGAGAGAGAGAGAGAGAGAGAGAGAGAGAGAGAGAGAGAGAGAGAGAGAGAGAGAGAGAGAGAGAGAATTATACATTCGTAGATGAGGGCCTACGCGAGGACAGATAGATAGATATATAGATAGATAGATAGATAAACAGTTAGATAGATGATAGGTCTGTATACATACATACATATATGTATATATATATATATATACATATATATATATATATATATATATATATATATATATATATATATATATATATATATATATATATATATATATATATATATATATATATATATATATATATATATATATATATATATATATATATATGTATATATATATATATATACATATATATATATATATATATATATATATATATATATATATATATATATATATATATATATATATATATATATATATATATATATATAGATAGATAGATAGATAGATAGATAGATAGATAGCAAGAAAGAATATTCAAGTCATATGGTAAAGTGTTTGACCTCCAAATGCGTCAATAGAGCATCTGGCTATGCTTCTTGTAGGCCGAAGGATGAATTACGTGTTTCCATGCAGCATCGCGTTGTTATATAAAGGCCAAAAGGTGGAAGTGTGTATACTCCAAAACACTATCAGGTTGATTTGCGAAGACCATTAAGCTCGGGTAATGCCTTCCACTGTATTACTAGCATATAAACGTATTGCAACTCTAGAAAATCGATATCCTTAGGATCCTATTGAATGATTTGTGTATAGGGATATCATTAATGCTGGTACACTCATGAAAAAAAGTACGAAGTAGTGCGATGGGGACCGAGGAAAGTTCAGGTTCTTAGGAAAAGATATCAGGCAAAAAAGTATACTAGGGGAAACCTCTGCAGTAGTTTATGATGAAGGGTGCGACGATGTAAGGTTAAGACTCGGGTATCTCGCGCCAATATCTCCTTTTTTTAGTTCGTTTCCCACTCTCTCTCTCTCTCTCTCTCTCTCTCTCTCTCTCTCTCTCTCTCTCTCTCTCTCTCTCTCTCTCTCTCTCTCTCTCTTGAAAGATCCAGACGCTGACACAAGTCCTCGTGCAGGTTTGAATAAAACATTAGAAAAGATAATCGTGATATCTACGTATACTTAGATAGGAAAAGATTTCCTGCATCGACAAAATTTGTCAGTGCAGGCGAATGAGATTTAATGAAATTAGGGAAGATACGAGAAGAAGTGCGAAACAGGAATTGAAAAATGATGAAGTTAAGTGTACGACTCAATTAGCTAATTTCGGGAAAATGATGAGTAACTTCGTAGGTGTAATCTGTCTTTCTATCTATCTATCTATCTATCTATCTATATATATATATATATATATATATATATATATATATATATATATATATATATATATATATATATATATATATATATACAAGAAGCATAGCCAGATACTCTATTGACGCATTTGGAGGTCAAACACTTTACCATATGACTTGAATATTCTTTCTTGCTATCTACTAACACTGAGGGAAATTGATAAAGTCTCTTAGAAACAAAGCATTTCCTCCATCTACAAACCTGTTTTGCATCCTATTCGTGAATAACTTTGGAAGAGAATAGCTTTTGGATGAGTTGTGTTCGACATAACTTCAATATCTGGTTTTCTCTCCCTGATGCTGTCTAGCATCGTAGTTATCTTAACTTGTATACCATTAACGTCTCTATACATTACTTTTAGTCTGAACGTAGGGTTTTGTCTTTATTTGCATCATATTCTAGGTGGTACTTTTACGTGCCCCTTTGATATCCTGTACACTGTACAAGATTTCCATTTTCGACATGTAATCGAAATGTACTCACTTTAGACTGGACACCCCAGACAGTGTCAACTATTTGTTCTCCACTGAATGAAGCAAGTAGTGGTGCAGATATGAATTTGGAATTCATCATATTATACCTTAAGATATACAGCAATCGCAGAAATTTGACCTCTCTCTCTCTCTCTCTCTCTCTCTCTCTCTCTCTCTCTCTCTCTCTCTCTCTCTCTCTCTCTCTCTCTCTCTCTCTCATACGATTTATTTACGAATCTTACGTTGCTCAATACATAAATGTCATCTACAAAACTATGATGTAGTTACTTCGTCTTCAAGATTCCACATTGAAAATTCTACCGACCATAACTCTTCTCTACACATGTATATGAACAAATATTCTCCGTCACGACATCAAAATGTCCGTAGAGCTGAAGTAAGTAAATCATGAAACACTGACCATCAAATATTTGTGATACCACTAAATCATAAATTAAATTCATAATATTTCTCGTTTCATGAAAAATGCATACAGCGCTATCACGAAGTTGAACTAGCTGATAATGTTACGGTCGAAAGATGTATATATATAAATATATATATATATATATATATATATATATATATATATATATATATATATATATATATATATATATATATATATATACATATATTTCTTTATTTATTTGTTATTTATTTTCCTTTGTCACTGTTTCCCACGTTAGAGACGTAGCGCAACGAAACAGGAGAAAGAATGGCCCAACCCACCCACATACACATGTATATACAAACAAGTCCACACACGCAAACATACATACCTATACATCTCAACGTATACATATATATACACACACAGACATATACATATATACACATGTACATAATTCATACTGTCTGCCTTTATTCATTCTCATCGCCACCCCATCACACATGAAATAACAGCCCCCACCCCCTCATGTGTGCGAGGTAGCGCTAGGAAAAGACAAAAAAGGCCACTTTCGTTCACACTCAGTCTCTAGCTGTCATGTAATGATACACCGAAACCACAGCTCCCTTTCCACATCCAGGCCCAACAAAACTTTCCATGGTTTACCCCAGACGCTTCATATGCCCTGGGTCAATCCATTGACAGCATGTCGGACACGGTATACCACATCGTTTCAATTCACTCTATTCCTTGCACGCCTTTCACCCTCCTGTATGTTCAGGCCCCGATCACTCAAAATCTTTTTCACTCCATCTTTCCACCTCGAATTTGGTCTCCCAATTCTCCTCGTTCCCTCCATCTTTGACACGTATATCTTCTTTGTCGATCTTTCCTCACTCATTCTCTCCATGTGACCAAACCATTTCAAAACACCCTCTTCTGCTCTCTCAGCCAAACTCTTTTTATTATCACATATCTCTCTTACCCTATCATTACTTACTCGATCAAACCACCTCATACCACATATTGTCCTCAAACATCTCATTTCCAGCACATCCACCCTCCTCCGCAAAACTCTATCCATAGTCCACAGCTTGCAACCATATAACACTGTTGGAACCATTATTCCTTCAAACATACCCATTTTTGCTTTCTGAGATAATGTTCTCGACTTCCACACATTCTTCAACGTTCCCAGAACTTTCGCCCCATCCCCCACCCTATGATTCACTTCCGCTTCCATGGTTCCATCTGCTGCCAAATCCACTCCCAGATTTCTAAAACACTTCACTTCCTCCAGTTTTTTTTCCATTCAAACTTACCTCCCAGTTGACTTGTCCCTCAACCCTACTGCACCTAATAACCTTGCTCTTATTCACATTTACTCTCAGCTTTCTTCTTTTACACACTTTACCAAACTCAGTCACCAGCTTCTGCAGGTTCTCACACGAATCAACCATAAGCGCTGTATCATCAGCAAACAACAACTGACTCACTTCCCAAGTTCTCTCATCCACAACCGAGTGCATACTTGCTAAACTTTCCAAAACTCTTGCATTCACCTCCATAACAATACCATCCATAAACAAATGAAAAAATAATGGAGACATCACGGACCCCTGCCGTAAACCTACATTCACTGAGAACCAATCACCTTCCTCTATTCCTACACGTACATATACCTTACCTCCTAAATAGAAATTTTTCACTGCTTCTAACAACTTGTCCCCCACACCATACATTCTCAATACCTTCCACAGAGCATCTCCATCAAATCTATCATATGCCTTCTCCAGATCCATAAATGCTACATACAAATCCATTTGCTTTTCTAAGTATTTCTCACATACATTCTTCAAAGCAAATACCTGATCCACACATCCTCTACCACTTCTGAAATCACACTGCTCTTCCTCAATCTGATGCTCTGTACAACCCTTCACCCTTTCAATCAATACCTTCCCATCTAATTTCGCAGGAACACTCAAAAAACTTATACCTCTGTAATTTGAGCACTCACTTTTACTTCCCACGCATCCCTCACGTGTCGTAGAAGGCGACTAAAGGGGACGAGAGCGGGGGGCTGGAAACCCTCCCTCCTTGTATTCTAACTTTCTAAAAGGGGAAACAGAAGAAGGAGTTACGCGGGGAGTACTCATCCTCCTCCAGGGCTCAGATTCTGGTGTTTAAATGTGTGTGGATGTAACCAAGATGAAAAAAAAGGAGAGATAGGTAGGAACCTGGATGTTTTGGCTCTGAGTGAAACGAAGCTCAAGGGTAAAGGGGAAGAGTGGTTGGGAATGTCTTGGGAGTAAAGTCAGGGGTTAGTAAGAGGACAACAGCAAGGGAAGGAGTAGCACTGCTCCTGAAACAGGAGTGCCGGAAGTATGTGATAGAGTGTAAGAAAGTAAACTCTAGATTGATATGGGTAAAACTGAGAATGGATGGAGAGACATGGGTGATTACTGGTGCATTTGCACCTGGGCATGGGAAGAAAGATCATCAAAGGGAAGTGTTTTGGGAGCAGCTGAGATAGTGTGTTATTAGTGAGTAATATAGCAGTTGAGGGAATAATTGGTGTACATGGGGTGTTAAGTATTGTAAGTGGAAATGGTGAAGAGCTTGTGGATTCATGTTCAGAAAAAGGACTGGCGATTGGGAATACCTTGTTTAAAAAGAGAGATATAGATAAGTATACGTATGCAAGTAGGAGAGATGGCCAGACAGCGTTATTGGATTACGTGTTGACTGATAGGCGAGCGAGAGAGAGACTTTTGGATGTGAATGTGTGGTGAGGTGCAACTGGAGGGATGTCTGATTATTATCTTGTGGAGGCGAAGGTGAAGATTTGTAAAGGTTTTCAGAAAAAAAGAGAGAATGTTGGGGTGAAGAAAGTGGTGAGAATAAGTGAGATTGGGAAGGAGACTTGTGTAAGGAAGTACCAGGAGAGAATGAGTACAGAATGGAAAAAGGTGAGAACCAAGGACATAAGGGGATTGGGGAAGGAATGGGATGCATTTAGGGAAGCAGTGATGGCTTGCACAAAAGAGGCCTGTGGCATGAGAAGCTTGGGAGGTGGGTAGATTAGAAAGGGTAGTGAGTGGTGGGACGAAGAAGTAAGATTGTTAGTGAAAGAGAAAAGAAAGGCATTTGGACGATTTTTGCAGGGAAATAATGCAAGTGAATGGGAGATGTATAAAAGAAAGAGGCAGAAGGTGCAAGAGGTGAAAAAGAAGGTAAATGAGAGTTAGGTTGAGCGAGTATCATTAAATTTTAGAGAGAATAACAAGATGTTTTGGAAGGATGTAAATAAAGTGCGTAAGACAAGGGAATCAATGGGAACTTAAGTGAAGGGGGCTAATGGGGAGGTGATAACAAGTAGTGGTATTGTGATGAGATGGAGTGAGTATTTTGCAGGTTTGTTGAATGTGTTTGATGATAGAGTGGCAGATATAGATTGTTTTGGTCGAGGTAGTATGCAGAGTGAGAGGTTTAGGGAGAATGATTTGGTAAATAGAGAAGAGGTAGTAAAAGCTTTGCAGAAGATGAAAGCCGGTAAGGCAGTGGGTTTGGGTGGTATTACAGTGGAATTTATTAAAAAAAGGAGTGACTGTATTGTTGACTGGTTGGTAAGGTTATTTAATGTATGTATGACTCATAGTGAGGTGCCTGAGGATTGGCAGAATGCTTGCATAGTGCCATTGTACAAAGGCAAAGGGGATAAAAGTGAGTGCTCAAATTACAGAGGTTTAAGTTTGTTGAGTATTCTTTGAAAATTATAAGGGAGGGTATTGATTGAGAGGGTGAAAGGCTTGTACAGATCATCAGATCGGGGAAGAGCAGTGTGGTTTTAGAAATGGCATAGGACGTATGGATCAAGTGTTTGCTTTGAAGACTGTATGTGAGTAATACTTAGAAAAACAAATGGATTTGTATATAGCATTTATGGATCTGGAGAAGGCATATGATAGAGTTAATAGAGATGCTCTGTGGAAGGTATTAAGAATATATGGTGTGGGAGGCAAGTTCTTAGAAGCAGTGAAAAGTTTTTATCGAGGAGGTAAGGTAGTTTTACATGAAGGAAGAGAAGAAAGTGATTGGTTCTCAGTTTGCGGTAGGGGTGTGTGATGTCTCCATGGCTGTTTGATTTGTTTATGGATGGGGTTGTTAGGGAGGTGAAAACAAGAGATTTGGAAAGAGTGGCAATTATGCAGTCTGTTGTTGATGAGAGAGATTGGGAATTGAGTCAGTTGTTGTTCGCTGATGATAGAGCGCTGGTGGCTCATTTGTGTGAGAATCTGCCGAAGGTGGTGACTGAGCTTGGTAAATTGTGTGAAAGAAGAAAGCTGAAAGTAAATGTGAATAAGAGCAAGGTTATTAGGTACAGTACGCTTGTGGGACAAGTCAATTGGGAGGTAGGTTTGAATGGAGAAAAACTGGAGGAAGTGAAGTGTTTTAGATATGTGGGAGTGGATTTGGTAGCGGATGGAACCATGGAAGCGAAAGTGAGTCATAGGGTTTGGGTGGAGGCGAAAGTTCTGTGAGCGCTGAAGAATGCATGGAAGTCGAGAACATTATCTTGGAAAGCAAAAATGGGTATGTTTGAAGGAATAGTGGTTCCAACAATGTTGTATGGTTGCGAGGCGTGGGCTATGGATAGAGTTGTGCGCAGTAGGATGGATGTGCTGGAAATGAGATGTTTGAGGACAATATGTGGTATGAGGTGGTTTGATCGAGTAAGTAATGTAAGGGTAAGAGAGATGTGTGGAAATAAAAAGAGCGTGGTTGAGAGAGCGGGAGAGGGTGTTTTGAAATGGTTTGGGCACATGGAGAGAATGAGTGAGGAAAGATTGACCAAGAGGATATATGTGTCGGAGGTGGAGGGAACGAGGAGAAGTGGGAGACCAAATTGGAGGTGGAAAGATTTAGTGAAAAAGATTTTGTGTGATCAGGGCCTGAACATGCAGGAGGGTGAAAGTAGGGCAAGGAATAGAGTGAATTGGATCGATGTGGTATATCGGGGTTGACGTGCTGTCATTAGATTGAATCAGGGCATGTGAAGCTTCTGGGGTAAGTTGTGTGGGGCCTGGTTGTGGAAAGGGAGCTGTGGTTTCGGGCATTATCGCATGACAGCTAGAGACTGAGTGTGAACGAATGGGGCCTGTGTTGTCTTTTCCTAGTGCTACCTCGCACACATGAGGGGGGAGGGGGATGGTATTCCATGTGTGGCGAGGTGGCGATGGGAATGAATAAAGGCAGACAGTGTGAATTGTGTGCATGGGTATATATATATATATATATATATATATATATATATATATATATATATATATATATATATATATATATATATATATATATATATATATATATATATATATATATATATATATATATATATATATATATATATATATATATACATGTGTACATTGAGATGTATAGGTATGTATATTTGCGTGTGTGGACGTGTATGTATATACATTGTGTATGGGGGTGGGTTGGGCCATTTCTTTCGTCTGTTTCCTTGCGCTACCTCGCAAACGCGGGAGACAGCGACAAAGCAAAGAAAAAGAAAATATATATATATGTATTATTTTTTTTATTATACTTTGTCGCTGTCTCCCGCGTTTGCGAGGTAGCGCAAGGAAACAAACGAAAGAAATGGCCCCCCCCCCCATACACATGTATATACATGCGTCCACACACGAAAATATACATACCTACACAGCTTTCCATTGTTTACCCCAGACGCTTCACATGCCTTGATTCAATCCACTGACAGCACGTCAACCCCGGTATACCACATCGATCCAATTCACTCTATTCCTTGCCCTCCTTTCACCCTCCTGCATGTTCAGGCCCCGATCACACAAAATCTTTTTCACTCCATCCTTCCACATCCAATTTGGTCACCCTCTTCCCCTCTTTCCTTCCACCTCCGACACATATATCCTCTTGGTCAATCTTTCCTCACTCATTCTCTCCATGTGCCAAAACCATTTCAAAACACCCTCTTCTGCTCTCTCAACCACGCTCTTTTTATTTCCACACATCTCTCTTACCCTTACGTTACTCACTCGATCAAACCACCTCACACCACACATTGTCCTCAAACATCTCATTTCCAGCACATCCATCTTCCTGCGCACAACTCTATCCATAGCCCACGCCTCGCAATCATACAACATTGTTGGAACCACTATTCCTTCAAACATACCCATTTTTGCTTTCCGAGATAATGTTCTCGACTTCCACACAGTCTTCAAGGCCCCCAGAATTTTCGCCCCCTCCCCCACCCTATGATCCACTTCCGCTTCCATGGTTCCATCCGCTGCCAGATCCACTCCCAGATATCTAAAACACTTCACTTCCTCCAGTTTTTCTCCATTCAAACTCACCTCCCAATTGACTTGACCCTCAACCCTACTGTACCTAATAACCTTGCTCTTATTCACATTTACTCTTAACTTTCTTCTTCCACACACTTTACCAAACTCAGTCACCAGCTTCTGCAGGTTCTCACATGAATCAGCCATCAGCGCTGTATCATCAGCGAACAACAACTTACTCACTTCCCAAGCTCTCTCATCCCCAACAGACTTCATACTTGCCCCTCTTTCCAAGACTCTTGCATTTACCTCCCTAACAACCCCATCCATAAACAAATTAAACAACCATGGAGACATCACACACCCCTGCCGCAAACCTACATTCACTGAGAACCAATCACTTTCCTCTCTTCCTACACGTACACATGCCTTACATCCTCGATAAAAACTTTTCACTGTTTCTAACAACTTTCCTCCCACACCATATATTCTAAATACCTTCCACAGAGCATCTCTATCAACTCTATCATATGCCTTCTCCAGATTCATAAATGCTACATAAAATCCATTTGCTTTTCTAAGTATTTCTCACATACATTCTTCAAAGCAAACACCTGATCCACACATCCTCTACCACTTCTGAAACCACACTGCTCTTCCCCAATCTGATGCTCTGTACATGCCTTCACCCTCTCAATCAATACCCTCCCATATAATTTACCAGGAATACTCAACAAACTTATACCTCTGTAATTTGAGCACTCACTCTTATCCCCTTTGCCTTTGTACAATGGCACTATGCACGCATTCCGCCAATCCTCAGGCACCTCACCATGAGTCATATATACATTAAATAACCTTACCAACCAGTCAACAATACAGTCACCCCCTTTTTTAATAAATTCCACTGCAATACAATCTAAACCTGCTGCCTTGCCGGCTTTCATCTTCCGCAAAACTTTCACTACCTCTTCTCTGTTTACCAAATCATTTTCCCTAACCCTCTCACTTTGCACGCCACCTCGATCAAAACACCCTATCTCTGCAACTCTATCATCAAACACATTCAACAAACCTTCAAAATACTCACTCCATCTCCTTCTCACATCACCACTACTTGTTATCACCTCCCCATTTGCGCCCTTCACTGAAGTTCCCATTTGCTCCCTTGTCTTACGCATTTTATTTACCTCCTTCCAGAACATCTTTTTATTCTCCCTAAAATTTAATGATACTCTCTCACCCCAACTCTCATTTGCCCTTTTTTTCACCTCTTGCACCTTTCTCTTGGCCTCCTGTCTCTTTCTTTTATACATCTCCCACTCAATTGCATTTTTTCCCTGCAAAAATCGTCCAAAAGCCTCTCTCTTCTCTTTCACTAATACTCTTACTTCTTCATCCCACCACTCACTACCCTTTCTAATCAACCCACCTCCCACTCTTCTCATGCCACAAGCATCTTTTGCGCAATCCATCACTGATTCCCTAAATACATCCCATTCCTCCCCCACTCCCCTTACTTCCATTGTTCTCACCTTTTTCCATTCTGCACTCAGTCTCTCCTGGTACTTCCTCACACAGGTCTCCTTCCCAAGCTCACTTACTCTCACCACCCTCTTCACCCCAACATTCACTCTTCTTTTCTGAAAACCCATACAAATCTTCACCTTAGCCTTATATGTATATATATATATATATATATATATATATATATATATATATATATATATATATATATATATATATATATATACTTATTCCTATGACTCCACAGTGAAAATGAAACAAGATAAGTTCGCAAGTGAGCTTTCGTGTAATAATCACATCATCAGGAGAGACACAAGAGAGAAATATAATTCAGTTGATATACATCGAAGAGACGAAGCTGGGACTCCATTTGTTAAACATGCGATTGTCCAAGACATACAACGAGCGTCAGAAACTTATCATCTTACAAATTTTTTCAACAATAAAGTTACATTATTTGTATTGACCATCACTAATATTTAGATTATAATTATTTGTGTATCTAATAATAGATCAACGATATTTCTCGTGGTAATAGAGTTAGACTTAAGCAACATAAATGTTGTATAATAAAGCGACAAGAATCAGATGCCTTGTTTAATCACATTAAAAACTATTGGCAGGAGTGATGCCATCTCAGTTATTAACTCGAACTCTTGTGTAATGCAGCAAAATTCACCTCCCTTTCCACGTGATGGCCCCGCCGACCTTTCCATATTTTACCCTAGAAGGTTCACATACCTTGGTTTAATCCACTGACAGCACGTCGACCCAGTATACCACATTGTTGAAATTCACTCTATTCCTTGCACGCATTTCACCCTCCAGTATGTTCAGGCCTCGATAACTCAAAATCTTTTTCTCTTCATCTTTCCACTTCCAATTTGGTCTCCCGCTTTTCGTTGTCCCCTCCATCTCTGACACATACATCCTGTTTGTCATTCTTTCCTCACTCATTCTCTCCATGTGTCCAAACCATTTTATCACGCCCTCTCCTCAACCACACTCTTTTTATTACCACACATCTGTCTTACCTTTTCATTACTCACTCGATCAAACATATAAAAAATACCATAGAAAATTAATGCTATTTTATCTCGGATTCGATATTTAATAAATCAATCCACTTGTACTCGATATTCAATAAATCAGTCCACTAAACTCACACTTATATTCTGTAAACGATTGATAGAAATTAGTGGGATCCATTAGATTGGCACAATCATAAATGATAGAAGAACGCACAATAGTTGTGACAAAGAATCGGGAAATCGCCTGTAAATAAGACAAAATGTAATACAAAAACTAAAAACGATTTTGAAAATTGGCAAAAGCAACGTCTATGCCAAACTTGTAAGGAATATGCAACTATATGAGACAAATTTATATGAAAGTGTTTCTGAAATGCGTGAGACGGGCCTGGACATAAGTAGAATCTTCACCAGTTACATAAAAACTTGAAATCATAAAAGACATGCAACATCTCACATGACATGTCAAATGTCTGTCCTGGTAGAGTGTTCTAGTCTTCGAAACTTAAAGTGCATGAATATACACTCTATGTAATCTGAGTAACGTGCGAGAACTTATGGTTCCATTACACTACAAGAACTATCTCAACAGAAAATAATAAGGTGAATTTCATTGTCAAAATGTTCTTAAAATGGGACCTTCTCCCGGTAGTAGGCAAACTTTACAACACATAGGAATATTCACAAGAGCTCTCTACAAATAAATGGAGCGTCGGGATATGAGCACAATATGTCGTTTATTACTTTCTTACAGTCCTGGCTGGGGTCTGTAATTGGATAAGCTGCTTCCGTCATGTCAGTTAAGCGCAACACTAATTCTCTAGTTATGTCAACTCCAAGGCCTTTATTGTCTTTAACTGAGGGGAAGGGATGATATTTGTGGCTTCAGGGCTTGGGGCAAAAAGCTCCCAAGGAATTACATTTCTGATAGTATAGAATACATCAGGAATATGAGATTGTTTATTTTACCCAACATCAGAGTTATCTATGCATGTCGTAAAACACTGGCAGTAATGGAACTAAACTGTCAGGTAATGCCCTCACCATGCAGTCTCATTGATGTAGATTGGTGAAGACTAGCGTGTTGTACCATAAGGTATACGCCCAGCCTATGTATGCCCAACTTATCCTACCCTGGCGCTTGGAGACCAAGGCTAATTCTTGTACCATCAGCTAAGGATAATTGTCTTTTATAGCAAGGTAAGTCTTACTGAAGACAATCCTAATTTCCTGCTACGTCTTGATTTTCCATTCTTTTTGTACACTGGAGCCTAAATCGAAATACTGAGAGGTCAATGAAAGGGGGAAAAGGAGACAAGAAAAGTGTTTCTGGAGGAAGTAAAACTGTCTCCTACAGTCACATTTAACCACAGAGTGGGTGTTCCCCTCTTTTTGGTGATGATATTACTTCATTGTCTCCTGAACTGACATCTGTTTCTGACGTGAGAATTTTCATACACTGAACAAAATTCTCCACCTTCGTCGACCAATGTAGGAGCGTATGGACACCCCTATTCTAAGAGAAATGTTGAATCGAAATCTCTTTTGTATAGATAGTGACGTTAGATGAATGATCGGAAGAGGGAAGTTTGACCGTCTATCAATACCTGTCATGGCCATGTCGTCTAGCATCAGGAAAGTAGGCCATGAATCGTACACATTTTTTTACTGAAAATGTCCTTGTCTGACTTTCTACGTGGGTGGACCATCAGCTGGTGGTGTAGGCATTAATAGGTACAAACAGCTATAGGTAATTGAAGACAACAGCGCACCAGTGGTCATACTTGTTGGCAACAAGAGAGTGGCACATCAATGGTCAACTTGTCTGCTCTAAAGGGTAACAATACTCGACGACACTGGAAAAGACTGGCTAAAGTACATACGCACGTAGGTTTCATGGTTGTCTTGGTAGCACCACTGTTATAAGCCCCTCAGTTCCCATGACAATTTGAACAATTTGTAGCATATTTGCTGGTGCACGCATTGAGTTGTAGAAAAACCTGTTATCAAATACGTTACACTAAAGGGGCTCACTTAATTTTCCAATTTTATGACAACAAACTTGAGATATTTCAAAATGAAATGAGTTTCAATAGTTACCGCTTTATGGTATCAAATCTTGACCAGCATATAGATTCTGAGTCTGTTAGCTGAAACAACAGTTCCCTCAAACAGCGCAATCTTAAGCATATTTCAAAATCGTTGCTTCGGGAGATTCTACTGGTAACCAGACTAACTCACGTATTCCAGCGTCTGGACGTAACTTGGTGCACCCTAGTTTGAAATGTTATTCTCTAACATTTCCGAACAACTTGAACTTTTCACAAAAAGACTTTACTGACATTTCTTTAATAATCTAGCGAAAGAAGAGTAGTGTTCCATTTCTTATCTACAAAGAGAATGTTTTGAGTTACTCAGAATTAGTTCTCAGTATCATCTTGTCCGCTAAGATGAAACTTCTTTCAAAAACTGCTCCTAAAAGTTTAGTGTATCTGTGCAAATGTTAATTTTGATTCCTACTCTATGTGTTTAGAGGTGATACTGAGGCATCGACCCTTGCCCCTTGAGGTTCACAGTACGGCATTTGAGTAAGGCGGTGTGATCTTCAAGCACGGCGTTACGATCTTGTAGGTATAATTGGCTGGCCTTTTGACTTGACAGTTAATTGTCATGTCATGGCCCAGGCCAATGTACCCAGGGGGTCGTTTCGTTGTGCGTAAAGGATAAACCTTATCCATAAAGGGTAGACCTGACCCACACAGGCTGCCGCTCTACATAACTCACGAGTGCCTTAGGGTTTGCAGCTTGCTTTTCATCGGGTCACAACCAGGAACAAGCCGCTCAACAACAATAGGAACTACAAAAAAGAAGGAAATCCACCTACAGCCACTTACAGACCCTACAGTAGAAGTTATGGTTCCAGGTCCCTTGTCTCATGCAGAGTCCTGAATCTTTCACCTCATCTTAATGTGTTTTTTCTTTATATCTTTTTGTGACTACAGCAGCCTTCTGTCTGACTGGGATTGTTTCACCTCTGTAGCCTTTGGCAAGCATTCTTGATCCCGTGTTCCATTATGTGGGTTTAGCGGTATTCTGATTATCTGGATGCAGAAAATATGTTGTTAAAAGATTAGTTAAATGTCAGCTTCAGATATAGAGGACAAAAGTAGACATTTAGGTCAAGTTTTGATTATTCTAGTTCTACTAACGACACTCAGTGTTTTATAATCTATTAACCTGCTTCAGTTTTTGACTGGATCTTATCATGCACATGTGGAATATATTATCATATTTATGCTTTTAATGTAATGAATGAAATGACATGAAAGCCTAAACCAAAGTTAGTGAAGAAGATACAAGCAGAGTACACCAGATGAAGACCGTCGTCTAATCCAGCATAGTCACACGCTTCCTCTTAGCTCAGCCTTGAATATTTCACAAGACGGGGCAAGACTGCCTTGAGCTGGTGCCATTAATCCAGCTTAAACTTGCAGAAGTACAGAGAGAACTTACTGACGAATACTTGCGAAGAAAGTTTACCAAAAGGCAGAACTTGGATGTGGGCGCCCAGCAGGGAAATCAAGGTTTACAAAGAAAAAATCGAACAAATTACATGCTGACAAGTGCTGTGAGTTAAGATGGAAAGATTGTAAGTATGATGTTGAAGTGAATGCCAGCAGTGGAAGAGGCAGAAAGGAAACAAAACAAACTTGGCCAATAGAAATGGGACAGTCAATGAAGTCCTGGTTCCCTAACCCTCCAGACCCCAAAAGATGTAAAAGCATTAACACCTCAATTGTCGGTGGCATCCTATCATCTACTACTTCCAAAGAAAGCGAGAGAGAGAGAGAGAGAGAGAGAGAGAGAGAGAGAGAGAGAGAGAGAGAGAGAGAGAGAGAGAGAGAGAGAGAGAGAGAATTTTAAGAACATGCATACATAAGTAAAACAGTTTCAATCAAGATAAAGGGAAAGAAACTAAGAGACTTAAAAGAGATATCAAAGCGATCCATATGGCAGTTACTGATAAAAAACTGAATAAAGAATCAATACACATATATATATATATATATATATATATATATATATATATATATATATATATATATATATATATATATATATATATATATATATATATATATATATATATATATATATATATATATATATATATATATATATATATATATATATATATATTCCTATGAGTCCACGTGGAAAACGAAACACGAAAAGTTCCCAAGTGCACTTTCGTGTAATAATCACATCATCAGGGGAGACACAAGAGAGAAATATAACAGTCAGTTGATATACATCGAAGAGACGAAGCTAGGACGCCATTTGGTAAACATGTGATTGCCCAAAACATACAACGAGCGTTTATAAACTTATCACTTTACAAATCTTATCAACAATAAAGTTATCTAATTTGTATAGACCATCACTAATATCAAGATTATAATTCTCTGTGTATTTAATAATAGGAGATTCAATGATATTTCTTTTGGTAATAGAGTTAGAGTTAACAACTGAGATGGCGTTACTCCAGTCAATACAATGATCATAGTTTTTAACAGGATTAAACAAGGCACTTGATTCTTGTCCCGTTCTTATACTATATTCATGTTGCTTAAGTCTAACAGAAAGATCCTTATCAGTCTAACCAACATACAATTTATCAGTTTCCACAAAGCACTTTCTAGATGCAACGAAGAGATTTTTCTGGTAAATTCCTGATTAAGATATTCTTTATAGTATTATTGTTGCTAAAGGCAACATTTACATTAAAGGATTTAAGCAACATGGGAAGCAAAGTGAAATTATTATTAAAAGGGAGAACTAAAAGATTCTTGGTGTCAATGGGAGGTTTGGGCTCAACTCTATAAAATGATTTCTTTGCTAACTTAAGGGATTTATCAATGAAAGATTTAGGGTACTTTAACTTAGATCCAATAGAATATATCTTCTCACACTCATCATCAATAAACTCTGGATTGCAAATACGTAATGCCCTAAGGAACATAGATTGAAATGATGATAATTTAACTCTGTCATGTTGAGATGAGTAATAATGGATATATGAGCATACATTGGTGGGTTTTCTGTATATGCTAAACTTAAACTTGTTTCCTTGTCTATGGATCATGCAATCTAATAATGGTAACATACCATTATTTTCATTTTCTACATTAAATTTGATGGAAGGTACTAAATTGTTAAGTAAGGGGAGAAATATTTGTAAATTTTCATTTGTTGGCCAAACACAAAGAACATCATCTACATACCTAAACCAAATTGCATTAGAAGGTAAGATATCCTTTAGTAATTTTGTTTCAAAAAATTCCATATAAAGATTACTTAGTACAGGTGAAAGAAGGTTACCCATTGCCATACCAAATTTTTGAGCATAATAATCTCCATTAAATTGAAATACACAGTCTTTTATACACAATTTTATCAGTTCAATGAAATTAGACTTTGAAATAGGTAAATGAATATCATCCAAGACGTCAAATAAATATTCTAAAAGGTCATCAACTGGAACTTTAGTGAAAAGTGAGGAAACATCAAAGTTAACTAGTTTGAAATCACAATTAACATTGATTATGTTTGGCTTGTTGACTAAATCTACATTGTTCATGATATTAGAATTTGATACCTTACCCACTAAAGGGCTTAATAAAGAAACTAGCCATTTTGACAATTTATATGTGATCGAGCCTACTGAACTCACTATAGGTCTTGCTGGAAAATTCTGTTTATGTGTTTTGATTAGTCCATACATATTTGGCAATGAAGGGGACAAAGATGACAAATTTTTGATAAGAGAAATGTTACTTTTCAACAACAACTTCATTTCTTTATTGAAGTGAGAATTAACTGCTTCTAAGGGATTTTTACTAAGTTTAGAATATGTTGTGTTATCATTTAGAAGATCATTCATTTTAGGTAAATAGTTACTTCTGTCTAAAATCACAACAGTGTTAGCCTCATCTGCTTTAGTAATATGTATGTCCTTGTCTTTTTTTAAGGTGTTAATAGCTCATATGAATCTTTTAAGGCAATTAGCTTCCACTGGTTATGACAAACTGGCATACACTAAATCCTTACAGATATTAATATCATCATTACTTAAATTAGTGTATTTTTCTAAATTAGAAAAAGAATTTGTGACATCAACACAGCTGGCTTCTCTGTCAGAGCAAACAAAACTTAAACCATAGCCTAATGCATAAAAGGAATCTTTATCTAGTTGTTTATTAAACAGATTTACCACAAAACATGGGTTTGTGTTCTTGGTCCAGTCGCTGTTTTTAATAAGATTGTCCAACTTACGATTTAGTGACACGTGTAGCCTATTGCGTTCTTTCCTTAATTCATCATAGCAATAGTCCAACATCCGACATAAAAAGAACATCATCTGTGTTTGGCCAACAAATGAAAATTTACAAATATTTTCTCCCCTTACTTAACAATTTAGTACCTTCCATCAAATTTACTGTAGAAAATGAAAATAATGGTATGTTACCATTTTTAGATTGCATGATCCATAGACAAGGAAACAAGTTTAAGTTTATCATATACAGAAAACCCACCAATGTATGCTAATATATCCATTATTACTCATCTCAACATGACTGAGTTAAATTATCATCACTTCAATCTATGTTCCTTAAGGCTTTACGTATTTGCAGTCCAGAGTTTATTGATGATGAGTTTGAGAAGATATATTCTATTGGATCTAAGTTAAAGTACCATAGATCTTTCAGTGATAAATCCCTTAAGTTAGCAAAGAAATCATTTTATAGAGTTGAGCCCAAACCTCCTATTGACATCAAGAATGTTTTAGTTCTCCCTTTTAATAATAATTTCACTTTGCTTCCCATGTTGCTTAACTCATTTAATGTAAATGTTGCCTTTAACAACAATAATACCATAAAGAATATCTTAATCAAGAATATATATATATATATATATATATATATATATATATATATATATATATATATATATATATATATATATATATATATATATATATATATATATATAATATATATTATCCCTGGGGATAGGGGAGAAAGAATACTTCCCACGTACTCCCTGCGTGTCGTTAGAAGGCGACTAAAAAGGGAAGGGAGCAGGGGGCTGGAAATCCCCCCTCTCAATTTTTTTTTTAATTTTCCAAAAGAAGGAACAGAGAAGGGGGCCAGGTGAGGATTTCCTCAATG
>NC_092238.1:44444961-44475671 GCF_036320965.1 Panulirus ornatus | reverse complement strand
ACTAGCTGCCGCACTCAACTACACTAGCTACCGCACTCAACTACACTAGTTGCCACCCTCACCAACATTAGCTGCCACCCTCACCAGCACTAGCTGCCGCGCTCACCAACACTAGCTGCCGCACTCACCAACACTAGCTGCCGCACTCAACTACACTAGTTGCCACCCTCACCAACATTAGCTGCCACCCTCACCAGCACTAGCTGCCGCACTCACCAACACTAGCTGCCGCACTCACCAACACTAGCTGCCGCACTCACCAACACTAGCTACCGCACTCACCAACACTAGCTGCCGCACTCACCAACACTAGCTGCCGCGCTCACCAACACTAGCTACCGCACTCACCAACACTAGCTGCCGCACTCACCTACGCTAGAGGCCGCACTCACCAACGCTAGCTGCCCCACTCACCTACACTAGCTGCCGCACTCACCAACACTAGCTGCCACCCTCACCAACACTATCTGCCGCACTCACCAACACTAGCTGCCGCACTCACCAACACTAGCTGTCACACTCACCAATACTCGCAGCTACACTCACCAACACTAGCAGCTACACTCACCAACACTTGCTGCTATACTCACCAACACTAGCTGCCGCCCTCACCAACACTAGCTGCCGCACTCACCAATACTAGCTGCCGCATTCACCAACACTAGCAGCTACACTCACCAACACTAGCTGCTATATTCCCCAGCTACATTCACCAACACTAGCTGCCACCCTCACCAATACTAGCTGCCGCACTCACCAACACTAGCTGCCGCACTCACCAACACTAGCTACCGCACTCACCAACACTAGCTGCCGCACGCACCTACACTAGCTACCACCCTCACCAACACTAGCTGCCACACTCACCAACACTAGCTGCCACCCTCACCAACACTAGCTGCCACACTCACCAACACTAGCTGCCACATTCACTAACACTAGCTGCCGCCCTCACCAACACTAACTGTCGCACTCATCAATCTAGCTGCCGCACTCACCAACACCAGCTGCCGCCATCACCAATACTAGCTGCCGCACTTAGCTGCCACACTCACCAATACTAGCTGCTACACTCAACAACACTAACTACCGCACTCACCAACACTAGCTCCCGCACTCACCAACACCACTAGCTACCAGAACCACCAACATTAGCTGCTACTCTCACCAAGACTGCCTAATTACTTTTATCAACATTATCTGCTACACTCACCAGCATTACCTGCTAAATCCATCAGCTTTTTTTTCCACACTGATTAACGATATCTTCCTCGTTCAAGAAACCTGCTATGCCCTTAAACTCTCTATGCTAGAACTCGTAACACCTTGTGTTGCCATATTCACTGACTAATCCTCTACCTTAACAACTCCATTATCGTCGGCCACAATCACCGACTCCTGACATAACAATTGAAAGCAGACCCGCCATATCGGAATGAATGCTGAACTGCCTAAATATGTGGGCAACTACAACAATGGAGTGACAAATCTGAGCTCAGTGTTGCACTACACTCATCCCTCAGATTAGGACTAGCGCTCGGCAGTTGATGAGATACGTCTGCTGAAGTACTTAAACGTCCAACCCCTTGATATCGACCATGAAGCAGAGAAATAGACATTGTACAGACCTACATTACAACAGCTCTTAGAGTCTGCCCGCCTATATCTTTTAATCCTTGTATCATCTCTGTCATTAGATAGATATACAGAGAGATATGCAGATAGAAGGATAGGTAGATATAAAGATACTAGATATGCACACTCACAAGAAAAGATATCTTTGATCGTATACATTGAGGGGAAGAGATTCAAGTATACATATATCTATATATATATATATATATATATATATATATATATATATATATATATATATATATATATATATATATATATATATGTATATATATATATATATATATATATATATATATATATATATATATATATATATATATATATATATTTATATATATATATATATATATATATATATATATATATATATATATATAATATATATATATATATATATATATATATATATATATATATATATATATATATATATATATATATATATATATATATATATATATATATATATATATATATATATATATATATATATGTGATATATATATACATATATATATATATATATATATATATATATATATATATATATATATATATATATATATATATATGTATATATATATATATATATATATATATATATATATATATATATATATATATATATATATATATATATATATATATATATATATATATATATATATATATATACATATATATATATATATATATATATATATATATATATATATATACTTATCCCTGGGGATAGGGGAGAAAGAATACTTCTCACGTATTCCCTGCGTGTCGTAGAAGGCGACTAAAAGGGAAGGGAGCGGGGGCGGGGGCTGAAAATGCTCCCCTCTCGTTTTTAAATTTCCAAAAAAAGGAACATAGAAGGGGGCCTAGTGAGGATATTCCCTCAAAGGCTCAGCCCTCTGTTCTTAACGCTACCTCGCTAACGCGGGAAATGGCGAATTGTATAAAAAAAATTATATATATATATATATATATATATATATATATATATATATATATATATATATATATATATATATATATATATAATTTTTTTTCTTTTTTCTTTATACTTTGTCGCTGTCTCCCGCGTTTCGAGGTAGCGCAAGGAAACAGACGAAAGAAATGGCCCAACCCACCCCCATACACATGTATATACATACGTCCACACACGCAAATATACATACCTACACAGCTTTCCATGGTTTACCTCAGACGCTTCACATGCCTTGATTCAATCCACTGACAGCACGTCAACCCCGGTATACCACATCGCTCCAATTCACTCTATTCCTTGCCCTCCTTTCACCCTCCAGCATGTTCAGGCCCCGATCACACAAAATCTTTTTCACTCCATCTTTCCACCTCCAATTTGGTCTCCCTCTTCTCCTTGCTCCCTCCACCTCCGACACATATATCCTCTTGGTCAATCTTTCCTCACTCATCCTCTCCATGTGCCCAAACCACTTCAAAACACCCTCTTCTGCTCTCTCAACCACGCTCTTTTTATTTCCACACATCTCTCTTACCCTTACGTTACTCAATCGATCAAACCACCTCACACCACACATTGTCCTCAAACATCTCATTTCCAGCACATCCATCCTCCTGCGCACAACTCTATCCATAGCCCACGCCTCGCAACCATACAACATTGTTGGAACTACTATTCCTTCAAACATACCCATTTTTGCTTTCCGAGATAATGTTCTCGACTTCCACACATTCTTCAAGGCCCCCAGAATTTTCGCCCCCTCCCCCACCCTATGATCCACTTCCGCTTCCATGGTTCCATCCGCTGCCAGATCCACTCCCAGATATCTAAAACACCTCACTTCCTCCAGTTTTTCTCCATTCAAACTCACCTCCCAATTGACTTGACCCTCAACCCTACTGTACCTAATAACCTTGCTCTTATTCACATTTACTCTTAACTTTCTTCTTCCACACACTTTACCAAACTCAGTCACCAGCTTCTGCAGTTTCTCACATGAATCAGCCACCAGCGCTGTATCATCAGCGAACAACAACTGACTCACTTCCCAAGCTCTCTCATCCCCAACAGACTTCATACTTGCCCCTCTTTCCAAAACTCTTGCATTTACCTCCCTAACAACCCCATCCATAAACAAATTAAACAACCATGGAGACATCACACACCCATGCCGCAAACCTACATTCACTGAGAACCAATCACTTTCCTCTCTTCCTAAACGTACACATGCCTTACATCCTCGATAAAAACTTTTCACTGCTTCTAACAACTTTCCTCCCACACCATATATTCTTAATACCTTCCACAGAGCATCTCTATCAACTCTATCATATGCCTGCTCCAGATCCATAAATGCTACATACAAATCCATTTGCTTTTCAAAGTATTTCTCAGAGTGAATGTTGGGGTGAAGAGGGTGGTGAGAGTAAGTGAGCTTGAGAAGGAGACCTGTGTGAGGAAGTACCAGGAGAGACTGAGTACAGAATGGAAAAATTTGAGAACAATGGAAGTAAGGGGAGTGGGGGAGGAATGGGATGTATTTAGGGAATCAGTGATGGATAGCGCAAAAGATGCTTGTGGCATGAGAAGAGTGGGAGGTGGGTTGATTAGAAAGGGTAGTGAGTGGTGGGATGAAGAAGTAAGAGTATTAGTGAAAGAGAAGAGAGAGGCATTTGGACGATTTTTGCAGGGAAAAAATGCAATTGAGTGGGAGATGTATAAAAGAAAGAGACAGGAGGTCAAGAGAAAGGTGCAAGAGGTGAAAAAAAGGGCAAATGAGAGTTGGGGTGAGAGAGTATCATTAAATTTTAGGGAGAATAAAAAGATGTTCTGGAAGGAGGTAAATAAAGTGCGTAAGACAAGGGAGCAAATGGGAACTTCAGTGAAGGGCGCAAATGGGGAGGTGATAACAAGTAGTGGTGATGTGAGAAGGAGATGGAGTGAGTATTTTGAAGGTTTGTTGAATGTGTTTGATGATAGAGTGGCAGATATAGGGTGTTTTGGTCGAGGTGGTGTGCAAAGTGAGAGGGTTAGGGAAAATGATTTGGTAAACAGAGAAGAGGTAGTGAAAGCTTTGCGGAAGATGAAAGCCGGCAAGGCAGCAGGTTTGGATGGTATTGCAGTGGAATTTATTAAAAAAGGGGGTGACTGTATTGTTGACTGGTTGGTAAGGTTATTTCATGTATGTATGACTCATGGTGAGGTGCCTGAGGATTGGCGGAATGCGTGCATAGTGCCATTGTACAAAGGCAAATGGGATAAGAGTGAGTGCTCAAATTACAGAGGTATAAGTTTGTTGAGTATTCCTGGTAAATTATATGGGAGGGTATTGATTGAGAGGGTGAAGGCACGTACAGAGCATCAGATTGGGGAAGAGCAGTGTGGTTTCAGAAGTGGTAGAGGATGTGTGGATCAGGTGTTTGCTTTGAAGAATGTATGTGAGAAATACTTAGAAAAGCAAATGGAAATATAAATATATATATATATATATATATATATATATATATATATATATATATATATATATATATATATATATATATATATATATATATATATATATATATATATATGTGTATATATATATATATATATATATATATCTATATATATATATATATATATATATATATATATATATATATATATATATATATATATATATATATATATGACAGCTAAAACCAGAGTGTGAACGAACGTGGCCTTTCTTGGGGTGTCTAAATGTGTGTGGATGTAACCAAGATGAAAAAAAAGGAGAGATACGTAGTATGTTTGACGAAAGGAACCTGGATGTTTTGGCTCTGAGTCAAATGAAGCGCAAGGGTAAAGGGGAAGAGTGGTTCGGTAATGTTTTGGAAGTAAAGTCAGGGGTTAGTGAGAGGACAATAGCAAGGGAAGGAGTAGCACTACTCCTGAAACAGGAGTGGTCGGAGTATGTGATAGAGTGTAAGATAGAAAACTCTAGATTGATATAGGTAAAACTAAAAGTGGATGGAGAGAGATGGGTGATTATTGGAGCATATGCACCTGAGCATGACAAGAAATATCATTAAAGGCAAGTGTTTTGGGAGCAGTTGAATGAGTGTGTTAGTGGTTTTGATGCATAGACCGGGTTATAGTGATGGGAGATTTGAATGCAAAGGTGAGTAAAGTGGCAGTTGAAGGAATAATTGGTGTACATGGGGTGTTCAGTGTTGTGAATGGAAATGGTGAAGAGCTTTTAGATTAATGTGCTGAAAAAAGGCTGGTGATTGGGAAAACGTGGTTTAAAAAGAGAGATATACATAAGTATACGTATGTAAGTAGGAGAGATGACCAGAGAGCGTTATTGGATTATGTGTTAATTGATAGACGTGCGAAAGAGAGACTTTTGGATGTTAATGTGCTGAGAGGTGAAACTGGAGGGATGTCTGATCATTATCTTGTGGAAGCGAAGGTGAAGATTTGTAGAGGTTTTCAGAAAAGTAGAGAGAATATTGGGGTGAAGAGAGTAGTGAGAGTAAGTGAGCTTAGGAAGGAGACTTGCGTGAGGAAGTACCAGGAGAGACTGAGTACAGAATGGAAAAAGGTGAGAACAAAGGACGTAAGGGGAGTGGGGGAGGAATGGAATGTATTTAGGGAAGCAGTGATGGCTTGCGCAAAAGATGCTTGTGGCATGAGAAGCGTGGGAGCTGGGCAGATTAGAAAAGGTAGTGAGTGGTGGGATGAAGAAGTAAGATTGTTAGTGAAAGAGAAGAGAGAGACATTTGGATGATTTTTGCAGGGAAATAATGCAAATGTCTTGGAGATGTATAAAAGAAAGAGGCAGGAGGCCAAGGAGAAAGGTGCAAGAGGTGAAAAAGAGGGCAAATGAGAGTTGGGTGAGAGAGTATCATTAAATTTTAGGGAGAATAAAAAGATGTTTTGGAAGGATGGAAGGAGGTAAATAAAGTGCGTAAGACAAGGGAACAAATGGCAACATCAGTTGCGTCCTAGCTTCGTCTCTTCGATGTATATCAACTGACTGTTATATTTCTCTCTTGTGTCTCCCCTGATGATGTGATTATTACACGAAAGTGCACTTGGGAACTTTTCGTGTTTCATTTTCCCCGTGGACTCATAAGAATATCTTGATCACGCGCAAAATTGTGATCCTTTCCAATAAATATATTATTTTTATATATATTATTTATATTTTTATTATACTTTGTCGCTGTCTCCCACGTTTGCGAGGTAGCGCAAGGAAACAGACGAAAGAAATGGCCCAACCCCCCCCCCCCCATACACATGTATATACATACGTCCACACACGCAAATATACACACCTACACAGCTTTCCATGGTTTACCCCAGACGCTTCACATGCCTTGATTCAATCCACTGACAGCACGTCAACCCCAGTATACCACATCGCTCCAATTCACTCTATTCCTTGCCCTCCTTGCACCCTCCTGCACGTTCAGGCCCCGATCACACAAAATCTTTTTCACTCCATCTTTCCACCTCCAATTTGGTCTCCCTCTACTCCTCGTTCCCTCCACCTCCGACACATATATCCTCTTGGTCAATCTTTCCTCACTCATTCTCTCCATGTGCCCAAACCACTTCAAAACACCCTCTTCCGCTCTCTCGACCACGCTCTTTTTATTTCCACACATCTCTCTTACCCTTACGTTACTTACTCGATCAAACCACCTCACACCACACATTGTCCTCAAACATCTCATTTCCAGCACATCCATCCTCCTGCGCACTACTCTATCCATAGCCCACGCCTCGCAACCATACAACATTGTTGGAACCACTATTCCTTCAAACATACCCATTTTTGCTTTCCGAGATAATGTTCTCGACTTCCACACATTCTTCAAGGCCCCCAGAATTTTCGCCCCCTCCCCCACCCTATGATCCACTTCCGCTTCCATGTTTCCATCCGCTGCCAGATCCACTCCCAGATATCTAAAACACTTCACTTCCTCCAGTTTTTCTCCATTCAAACTCACCTCCCAATTGACTTGACCCTCAACCCTACTGTACCTAATAACCTTGCTCTTATTCACATTTACTCTTAACTTTCTTCTTCCACACACTTTACCAAACTCAGTCACCAGCTTCTGCAGTTTCTCACATGAATCAGCCACCAGCGCTGTATCATCAGCGAACAACAACTGACTCACTTCCCAACCTCTCTCATCCCCAACAGACTTCATACTTGCCCCTCTTTCCAAAACTCTTGCATTTACCTCCCTAACAACCCCATCCATAAACAAATTAAACAACCATGGAGACATCACACACCCCTGCCGCAAACCTACATTCACTGAGAACCAATCACTTTCCTCTCTTCCTACACGTACACATGCCTTACATCCTCGATAAAAACTTTTCACTGCTTCTAACAACTTTCCTCCCACACCATATATTCTTAATACCTTCCACAGAGCATCTCTATCAACTCTATCATATGCCTTCTCCAGATCCATAAATGCTACATACAAATCCATTTGCTTTTCTAAGTATTTCTCACATACATTCTTCAAAGCAAACACCTGATCCACACATCTTCTACCACTTCTGAAACCACACTGCTCTTCCCCAATCTGATGCTCTGTACATGCCTTCACCCTCTCAATCAATACCCTCCCATATAATTTACCAGGAATACTCAACAAACTTATACCTCTGTAATTTGAGCACTCACTCTTATCCCCTTTGCCTTTGTACAATGGCACTATGCACGCATTCCGCCAATCCTCAGGCACCTCACCATGAGTCACACATACTTGAAATAACCTTACCAACCAGTCAACAATACAGTCACCCCCTTTTTTAATAAATTCCACTGCAATACCATCCAAACCTGCTGCCTTGCCGGCTTTCATCTTCCGCAAAGCTTTCACTACCTCTTCTCTGTTTACCAAATCATTTTCCCTAACCCTCTCACTTTGCACACCACCTCGACCAAAACACCCTATATCTGCCACTCTATCATCAAACACATTCAACAAACCTTCAAAATACTCACTCCATCTCCTTCTCACATCACCACTACTTGTTATCACCTCCCCATTTGCGCCCTTCACTGAAGTTCCCATTTGCTCCCTTGTCTTACGCACTTTATTTACCTCCTTCCAGAACATCTTTTTATTCTCCCTAAAATATAAATATATATATATATATATATATATATATATATATATATATATATATATATATATATATATATATATATATATATATATATATATATATATATATATATATATATATATATATATATATATATATATATATATATATATATATATATATATATATATATATATATATATATATATATATATACAGGGAGAAGACAGATACTTATCTAATGCATAAATCAATCTACATTTATGTAAATCCTATGGTGTTGGGTGGATATAGGAGAGAACATAGAGGCTGCGCGATTGGCGGAAAAGGTTCGTGTGCTGTGCTGGATCATGACTCGGCCGGAGACCCACCTGAAGAAGGCCCAGTGCGTCAAGGCCACTTGGGGAAGCCGGTGCAATAAGCTCATCTTCATGAGCTCCCAGAACGGTCAGTTGGTGTCCATTCTTGACTTGAAATATTCTCTTGTGTTTTAGATGAATAATAATAAGTTTTCCTGACAGAAACATGGGAAAGAAAGCTTCTTGCTATGTAGTTAACCATTCAGTTGTCACGAATCCACATGTTTATATAGAAATGAATACCAGTCTCGCACTCTCACCTGTATCTAAGGATAAATCTTTGAAATATAGAGAAGGAATATCTTGTTGATTACGTCAATACTTGTATCACCTAGCAACATATCAGTCACACACACACACACACACACACACACACACACACACACACACACACACACACACCCACACACACACACACACACACACACACACACACATATATATATATATATATATATATATATATATATATATATATATATATATATATATATATATATATATATATATATATATATGAAGTCTGTTGGGGATGAGAGAGCTTGGGAAGTGAGTCAGTTGTTGTTCGCTGATGATACAGCGCTGGTGGCTGATTCATGTGAGAAACTGCAGAAGCTGGTGACTGAGTTTGGTAAAGTGTGTGGAAGAAGAAAGTTAAGAGTAAATGTGAATAAGAGCAAGGTTATTAGGTACAGTAGGGTTGAGGGTCAAGTCAATTGGGAGGTGAGTTTGAATGGAGAAAAACTGGAGGAAGTGAAGTGTTTTAGATATCTGGGAGTGGATCTGTCAGCGGATGGAACCATGGAAGCGGAAGTGGATCATAGGGTGGGGGAGGGGGCGAAAATTTTGGGAGCCTTGAAAAATGTGTGGAAGTCGAGAACATTATCTCGGAAAGCAAAAATGGGTATGTTTGAAGGAATAGTGGTTCCAACAATGTTGTATGGTTGCGAGGCGTGGGCTATGGATAGAGTTGTGCGCAGGAGGATGGATGTGCTGGAAATGAGATGTTTGAGGACAATGTGTGGTGTGAGGTGGTTTGATCGAGTAAGTAACGTAAGGGTAAGAGAGATGTGTGGAAATAAAAAGAGCGTGGTTGAGAGAGCAGAAGAGGGTGTTTTGAAATGGTTTGGGCACATGGAGAGAATGAGTGAGGAAAGATTGACCAAGAGGATATATGTGTCGGAGGTGGAGGGAACGAGGAGAAGAGGGAGACGAAATTGGAGGTGGAAAGATGGAGTGAAAAAGATTTTGTGTGATCGGGGCCTGAACATGCAGGAGGGTGAAAGGAGGGCAAGGAATAGAGTGAATTGGAGCGATGTGGTATACAGGGTTTGACGTGCTGTCAGTGGATTGAATCAAGGCATGTGAAGCGTCTGGGGTAAACCATGGAAAGCTGTGTAGGTATGTATATTTGCGTGTGTGGACGTGTGTATGTACATGTGTATGGGGGGGGGGGGGTTGGGCCATTTCTTTCGTCTGTTTCCTTGCGCTACCTCGCAAACACGGGAGACAGCGACAAAGTATAAGAAAAAAAAAAAAAAAAAAAAAAAAATATATATATATATATATATATATATATGTATATATATGTGTGTGTGTGTGTGTGTGTGTGTGTGTGTGTGTGTGTATGTATGTATATTAGAAAGGGTAGTGAGTGGTGGAATGAAGAAGTAAGAAGTAAGATTATTAGTGAAAGAGAAGAGAGAGGCATTTGGACGATTTTTGCAGGGAAAAATGCAAATGATTGGGAGGCAGGAGGTCAAGAGTAATATGCAAGAGGTGAAAAAGAGGGCAAATGACAGTTGGGGTGAGAGAGTATCATTAAATCTTAGGGAGACTAAAAAGATGTTTTGGAAGGAGGTAAATAAAGTGCGTAAGACAAGAGAGCAAATGGGAACTTCAGTGAAGGAGCTAATGGGGAGGTGATAACAAGTAGTGGTGATGTGAGAAGGAGATGGAGTGAGTATTTTGAAGGTTTGTTGAATGTGTTTGATGATAGATTGGCAGATATAGGGTGTTTTGGTCGAGGTGGTTTGCAAATTGAGAGGGTTAGTGAAAATAATTTGGTAAACAGAGAAGAGGTAGTAAAAGCTTTGCGGAAGATGAAAGCCGGCAAGGCAGCAGGTTTGGATGGTACTGCAGTGAAATTTATTATAAAAGTGGGTGACTGTATTGTTGACTGGTTGGTAAGGTTATTTCATGTATGTATGATTCATGGTATGGTGCCTGAGGATTGGCGGAACGCCTGCATAGGGCCATTGTACAAAGGCAAAGAGGATAAGAGTGAGTGCTCAAATTACAGAGGTATAAGTTTGTTGAGTATTCCTGGTAAATTATATGGGAGGGTATTGATTGAGAAGGTGAAGGCATGTACAGATTTGTATCAGATGTATCAGATTTGGGAAGAGCAGTGTGGTTTCAGAAGTGGTAGAAGATGTGTGGATCAGGTGTTTGCTTTGAAGAATGTATGTGAGAAATACTTAGAAAAGCAAAGGGGATAAGAATGAGTGCTCAAATTACAGAGATATAAGTTTGTATGTAGCATTTATGGATCTGGAGAAGGCATATGATAGAGTTGATAGAGATGCTCTGTGAAAGATACTAAGAGTATATGGTGTTGGAGGCAAGTTGTTAGAAGCAGTGAAAAGTTTTTATCGAGGATGTAAGGCATGTGTACGCGTAGGAAGAGAGGAAAGTGATTGGTTCTCAGTGAATGTAGGTTTGCGGCAGGGGTGTGTGATGTCTCCATGGTTGTTTAATATGTTTATGGATGGGGTTGTTAGGGAGGCGAATGCAAGAGTTTTGGAAAGAGGGGAAAGTATGCAGTCTGTTGGGGATGAGAGAGCTGGGAAGTGAGTCAGTTGTTATTCGCTGATGATACAGCACTGGTGGCTGATTCATGTGAGAAACTGCAGAAGCTGGTGAATGAGTTTGGTAAAGTGTGTGAAAGAAGAACGTTAAGAGTAAATGTGAATAAGAGCAAGGATTTTAGGTACAGTAGGGTTTAGGGTCAAGTCAGTTGGGAGGTAAGTTTGAATGGAGAAAAACTGGGGGAAGTAAAGTGTTTTAGATATCTCGGAGTGGATCTGGCAGCGGATGGAACCATGGAAGCGGAAGTGAATCATAGGGTGGGGGAGGGGGCGAAAGTCCTGGGAGCCTTAAAGAATGTTTGAAAATCGAGAACATTATCTCAGAAAGCAAAAATGGGTATGTTTGAAGGAATAGTGGTTCCAATAATGTTGTATGGTTGCGAGGCGTGGGCTATGGATAGAGTTGTGCGCAGGAGGGTGGATGTGCTGGAAATAAGATGTTTGAGGACAATATGTAGTGTGAGGTGGTTTGATCGAGTAAGTAATGTAAGGTTAAAAGAGATGTGTGGAAATAAAAAAAAACATGGTTGAGAGAGCAGAAGAGGGTGTTTTGAAATGGTTTGGGCACATGGAGAGAATGAGTGAGGAAAGATTGACCAAGAGGATATATGTGTCAGAGGTAGTGGGAACGAGGAGAAGTGGGAGACATAATTGGAAGTGGAAAGATGGAATGAAAAAGATTTTGAGTGATCGGGACCTGAACATGCAGGAGGGTGAAAGGCGGGGAAGGAACAGAGTGAGTTGGATCGATGTTCTATACCGGGGTCGACGTGCTGTCAATGGATTGAATCAGGGCATGTGAAGCGTCTGGGGTAAACCATGGAAAGTTCTGTGGGGCGTGGATGTGGAAAGGGAGCCGTGGTTTCGGGCATTATTACATGACAGCTAGAGACTGAGCCCCACAGAATTTTCCATGGTTTACTCCAGACGCTTCACATGCCCTGGTTCAATCCATTGACAGCACGTCGACCCAGGTATACCACATCGTTCCAATCTATTCTATTCCTTGTACGCCTTTCACTCTCCTGCATGTTCAGGCCCCGAACACTCAAAATCTTTTTCACTCCATCTTTCCACCTCCAATTTGGTCTCACACTTCTCCTCGTTCCCTCCACCTCTGACACATATATCCTCTTGGTCAATCTTTCCTCACTCATTCTCTCGATGTGACCAAACCATTTCAAAACACCCTCTTCTGCTCTCTCAACAACACTCTTTCTTTCCACACATCTCTCTTACCCTTACATTACTTACTCGATCAAACCACATCACACCACGTATGGTCCTCAGACATCTCACCTCCAGCACATCCATTATCCTGCGCACAACTCTGTCTATAGCTCACGCCTCGCAACCATACAGCATTGTTGGAACCACTATTCCTTCAAACATACCCATTTTTGCTCTCCGAGATAATGTTCTCGACTTCCAAACATTCTTCAAGGCTCCCAGAATTTTCGCCCCCTCCCCGACCCTATGATTCACTTCCGCTTCCATGGTTCCCTTCGCTGCCAGATCCACTCCCAGATATCTAAAACACTTTACTTCCTCCAGTTTTTCTCCATTTAAACTTACCTCCCAATTGACTTGACCCTCAACCCTACTGTACCTAATAACCTTGCTCTTATTCACATTTACTCTTAACTTTCTTTTTTCACACACTTTACCAAACTCAGTCACCAGCTTCTGCAGTTTCTCACATGAATCAGCCACCAGCGCTGTGTCATCAGCGAACAACAACTGACTCACTTTCCAAGCTCTCTCATCTACAACAGACTGCATACTTGCCCCTCTTTCCAAAACTCTTGCATTCACCTCCCTAACAACCCCATCCATAAACAAATTAAACAACCATGGAGACATCACACACCCCTGCAGCAAACCTACATTCACTGAGAACCAATCACTTTCCTCTCTTCCTACACGTACACACACACACACACACACACACACACACACATATATATATATATATATATATATATATATATATATATATATATATATATATATATATATATATATATATATATATATATTTATATTTATTTATTTTGCTTTGTCGCTGTTTCCCGCGTTTGCGAGGATATATATATATATATATATATATATATATATATATATATATATATATATATATATATATATATATATATATATATATATATATATATATATTTTTTTTTTTTTTCATACTATTCGCCATTTCCCGCGATAGCGAGGTAGCGTTAAGAACGGTGTACACAAAGAATGGCACCTGCGTTCTTTGCTTAGAATCTTAGAGGAGTCTTCCGCAGACTCGACTCTGGGAGCTGTCGACCTGGGTCTCGGTGAAGGTCGCAACGTGCTCTGGGGAAAGACAAAGGCAGCCTTCAAGTACGCGTATGATCACCACCTTAATGATTATGACTGGTTCTACAAGGCCGACGACGACACGTAAGAGCACCAAAATTGTCCTGGTTAATGACATGGATATATTAGTGAACGATAAAATAGGTTATAAGATGTCTTGTTTTCTAAGTAGACTGACTAAATATATTAAGTATTACAGTTACTCTCGTTCTTGACTGTGGATTTAGCATGATGGTAAGATATGAGGGATGACACGGGAAGGCCCCTATTCTTGCTAATGATGGTTCTTACACTCTACAACGTATCACTGAAATTTTGGAGAGTGTACCATTCATTGCTTTCATATTTCTGCCATTCCAACAGTGCTGGCTACATCATTTCAGGGTTTTAAATCGACCTGCTTTTACTTCTTCAAGACACATAATGGATAGTCATCGAACTGTAGTAACTTCCATTAGAGCCATTCTGTACTATATGTTGCTGGATCTTCCCCTAATGTCCCCGGCATGGTTATGTAGAGCAGAGATTCCCTGCTCTAACTTCAGAGACCTGTTTTTGTTAAGTCTGTCATGGTCTCTTAGGATGCTGAATGTATTTCCTTGTTTTATGTGAAAGAGCAACGAAGTTTACATAGAATGAAGTTGGAATCATATGGTAGAAATGAATCGGTCGCCGAAAAGTCTCACCAAAGGAGAAAAAATTGAGTTCAACGCGGCTCTTCCGTGACGGAAGATCACAACTAACCCCATGCATGCGAGGGGACAGAGTCACTGGCAAGTCGGTGGATGTTACGTTACGTTCGACTGTATCATGATGCCTGGCTTAGTATCATCCATCCAGTCCGTAAACTATCGTTTCTTTTCGCTTCCCACCAATCCTTGAGCATCTGTGTATATGACAATTAGCACTGACCTCGCTTGCTGATTCCTCCGGACCCTCTCACATTGGCTTGTGGTCTGCGTCTTGTGTCTAGTCCACCCTCGAAGTTTCCTGTCCTTTGTACACATACACTACAGTACTCCAACCTTTCTTCTATTCTGTCTCTTGTATGTACAATATTTTAAATCTTTCAATGTGCTTGTTCTAGCTTGTATGCTTCTCTTCAAACTATACTTATCAACATTTGAGGTTCATAAGCTTGAGAGATGCACATTCTTACTTGTCGAGCATCGCTTACTGTGCTCTCCAAGCTCTTATCTTCTAGGAATTCTTCATCTTCCACAGACATGTCAAGAGTCATGACGAGATGCTACTCACAAAACCTAATATCTACTTATAACGACCAGATGGTCTGCGTAATTTTCACCTCACGATCCTTTATTTTTTCTTTTATCTCACACCAGGTATACCATCATGGAAAACATGCGCTACATGCTATCGCGATACGACCCGGAGTTTCCCAGCTACTTTGGTTCACGCTTCAACAAGTTCCACAAGCTGGGCTACATGAGTGGAGGTAATCTAGATTTTGCTTATGGGTGGAGAACAGAGAGAGGGCATTAAACATTTAGAGGTAAGTGTAGAGTTTAGTAGGAGGTGGATGAAGAGTCCTACATGGGTGAAGGTCACTGATAAGTTCTGGTTCGGAGGAGATGGCTGAGAGGCTATACACTGAGTAAAATCTTTCGAGCGCGTATGATGGAATGCAAATGAGGTGTAAAGTCAGCACCTGATAACAAATTATAAGTGTATGGATTCCTGTGGGGTAGCGACTAGCGTTCCTGACCGTGACCCATTCATGAGCCGCCAAGGGTCAAGCATATAGATTCGAATCCTGGTATCAGCTTTCGGTCCACAGTCAACTTAGCTGTTCATCCACCAATAATGATTCGTCGATAAAAACAGGTACATGGATCAGGCTAAGGTACATTTATATATAGCGTTAATGGGATGGCCTTGATTAGGGCCTCAGCTGCAAGTGCCGTCTCAGCTAACATAAGAAACAAAAAAAAAAATCAGACACCTAAAAGACACTATCTTAACCATTCACACCAAAGTCAATCAGCAAAAGAGATTCAGCACCATGAAGGCAATTAGATCATGGCTTACAGTATCATTAGGACCTCATTTCATTGAAAATCTATTCCAGTTTGAATATGTGAGTTTCCTGTTAGATTTATTTACTACATTTCGTATATATATATATTTATTTATTTATCTATTTTGCTTTGTCGCTATCTCTCGCGTTAGCGAGGTAGCGCAAGGAAACAGACGAAAGAATGGCCCAACCCGCCCACATACACATGTATATACATACACGTCCACAAACCCAAATATACATACCTATACATCTCAATGTACACACATATATATACACAAACAGACATATACAATATACACATGTACATAATTCATACTGTCTGCCTTTATTTGTTCCCATCACCGCCTCGCCATACATGGAATAACAACCCCGTTCCTCCTCATGTGTGCGAGGTAACGCTAGGAAAGACACCAAAGGCCTCATTCGTTCACACTCAGTCTCTAGCTGTCATGTAATAATGCACCGAAACCAGAGCTCCCTTCCCACATCCAGGCCCCACACACTTTCCATGGTTTACCCCAGACGCTTCACATGCCCTGGTTCAATCCATTGACAGCACGTCGACCCCGGTATACCACATCGTTCCAGTTCACTCTATTCCTTGCACGCCTTTCACCCTCCTAAATGTTCAGGCCCCGATCACACAAAATCTTTTTCACTCCATCTTTCCACCTCCAATCTCCCACTTCTCCTCGTTCCCTCCACCTCCGACACATATATCCTCCTGGTCAATCTTTCCCCACTCATTCTCTCCATGTGACCAAACCATTTCAAAACACCCTCTTCTGCTCTCTCAACCACTCTTTTTATTTCCACACATCTCTCTCACCCTTATATTACTTACTCGATCAAGCCACCTCACACCACATATTGTCATCAAACATCTCATTTCCAGCACATCCACCCTCCTGCGCACAACTCTATCTATAGCCCACGCCTCGCAATCATACAACATTGTTGGAACCACTATTCCTTCAAACATACCCATTTTTGCTTTCCGAGATAATGTTCTCGACTTCCAAACATTCTTCAAGGCTCCCAGAATTTTCGCCCCCTCCCCCACCCTATGATTCACTTCCGCTTCCATGGTTCCATCCGCTGCCAGATCCACTCCCAGATATCTAAAACACTTTACTTCCTCCAGTTTTTCTCCATTCAAACTTACCTCCCAATTGACTTGACCCTCAACCCTACTGCACCTAATAACCTTGCTCTTATTCACATTTCCTCTTAACTTTCTTCTTTCACACACTTTACTAAACTCAGTCACCAGCTTCTGCAGTTTCTTACATGAATCAGCCACCAGCGCTGTATCATCAGCGAACAACAAATGACTCACTTCCCAAGCTCTCTCATCCACAACAGACTGCATACTTGCCCCTCTTTCCAAAACTCTTGCATTCACCTCCCTAACAATCCCATCCATAAACAAATTGAACATCCATGGAGACATCACACGACCCTGCAGAAAACCTACATTCACTGAGAACCAATCACTTTCCTCTCTTCCTACACGTACACATGCCTTTCATCCTCGATAAAAACTTTTCACTGCTTCTAACAACTTGCCTCCCACACCATATATTCTTAAAACCTTCCACAGACCATCTCTATCAACTCTATCATATGCCTTCTCCAGATCCATAAATGCTACATACAAATCCATTTCTTTTTCTCAGTATTTCTCACATACATTCTTCAAAGCAAACACCTGATCCACACATCCTCTACCACTTCTGAAACCACACTGCTCTTCCCAAATCTGATGCTCTGTACATGCCTTCACCCTCTCAATCAATACCCTCCCATATAATTTACCAGGAATACTCAACAAACTTATACCTCTGTAATTTGAGCACTCACTCTTATCCCCTTTGCCTTCGTACAATAGCTCTATGCAAGCATTCCGCCAATCCTCAGGCACCTCACCATGAGCCATACATACATTAAATAACCTTACCAACCAGTCAACAGTACAGTCACCCCCTTTTTTAATAAATTTCACTGCAATACCATCCAAACCTGCTGCTTTGCCGGCTTTCATCTTCCGCAAATCATTTTCCCTAACCCTCTCACTTTGCACACCACCTGGACCAAAACACCCTATATCTGCCACTCTATCATCAAACACATTCAACAAACCTTCAAAATACTCACTCCATCTCCTTCTCACATCACCACTACTTGTTATCACCTCCCCATTAGCCCCCTTCACTGAGGTTCCCATTTGCTCCCTTGTCTTACGCACTTTATTTACTTCCTTCCAAAACATCTTTTTATTCTCCATAAAATTTAATGATACTCTCTCACCCCAACTCTCATTTGCCCTCTTTTTCACCTCTTGCACCTTTCTCTTGACCTCCTGCCGCTTTCTTTTTTGTACATCTCCCACTCATTTGCATTTATTCCCTGCAAAAATCGTTCAAATGCCTCTCTCTTCTCTTTCACTAATAATCTTACTTCTTCATCCCACCACTCACTACCTTTTCTAAACAACCCACCTCCCACGCTTCTCATGCCACAAGCATCTTCTGCGCAAGCCATCACGCTTCCCCAAATACATCCCATTCCTCCCCCACTCCCCTTACCTCCTTTGTTCTCACCTTTTTCCATTCTGTACTCAGTCTCTCCTGGTACTTCCTCACACAAGTCTCCTTCCCAAGCTCACTTACTCTCACCACTCTCTTCACCCCAACATTCTCTCTTCTTTTCTGAAAACCCTTACAAACCTTCAACTTCGCCTCCACAAGATAATGATCAGACATCCCTCCAGTTGCACCTCTCAGCTCATTAACATCCAAAAGTCTCTCTTTCGTGCTTCTATCAATTAACACGTAATCCAACAACGCTCTCTGGCCATCTCTCCTACTTACATAAGTATACTTATGTATATCTCGCTTTTTAAACCAGGTATTCCCAATCACCAGTCCTTTTTCAGCACATAAATCTACAAGCTCTTCACCATTTCCTTTTACAACACTGAACACTCCATGTATACCAATTATTCCCTCAACTGCCACATTACTCACCTTTGCATTCAAATCACCCATCACTATAACCCGATCCTGTGCATCAAAACCACTAACACACTCATTCAGCTGCTCCCAAAACACTTGCCTCTCATGATCTTTCTTCTCATGCCCAGGTGCATATGCACCAATAATCACCCACCTCTCTCCATCAACTTTCAGTTTTACCCATATCAATCTAGAATTTACTTTCTTACACTCTATCACATATTCCCACAACTCCTGATTCAGGAGTAGTGCTACTCCTTCCCTTGCTCTTGTCCTCTCACTAACCCCTGACTTTACTCCCCAAACATTCCCAAACCACTCTTCCCCTTTACACTTGAGCTTCGTTTTACTCAGAGCCAAAACATCCAGGTTCCTTTCCTCAAACATACTACCTATCTCTACTTTTTTCTCATCTTGGTTACATCCACACACATTTAGACACCCCAGTCTGAGCCTTCGAAGAGGATGAGCACTCCTCGCGTGACTCCTTCTTCTGTTTCCCCTTTTAGAAAGTTAAAATACAAGGAGGGGAGGATTTCTGGCCCCCCCGCTCCCGTCCCCTTTAGTCGCCTTCTACGGCACGTGAGGAATGCGTGGGACGTATTCTTTCTCCCCTATCCCTATATATATATATATATATATATATATATATATATATATATATATATATACAGAGGTATAAGTTTGTTGAGTATTCCTGGTAAATTATATGGGAGGGTATTGATTGAGAGGGTGAAGGCATGTACAGAGCATCAGATTGGGGAAGAGCAGTGCGGTTTCAGAAGTGGTAGAGGATGTGTGGATCAGGTGTTTGCTTTGAAGAATGTATGTGAGAAATACTTAGAAAAGCAAATGGATTTGTATGTAGCATTTATGGATCTGGAGAAGGCATATGATAGAGTTGATAGAGATGCTCTGTGGAAGGTATTAAGAATATATGGTGTGGGAGGCAAGTTGTTAGAAGCAGTGAAAAGTTTTTATCGAGGATGTAAGGCATGTGTACGTGTAGGAAGAGAGGAAAGTGATTGGTTCTCAGTGAATGTAGGTTTGCGGCAGGGGTGTGTGATGTCTCCATGGTTGTTTAATTTGTTTATGGATGGGGTTGTTAGGGAGGTAAATGCAAGAGTCCTGGAAAGAGGGGCAAGTATGAAGTCTGTTGGGGATGAGAGAGCTTGGGAAGTGAGTCAGTTGTTGTTCGCTGATGATACAGCGCTGGTGGCTGATTCATGTGAGAAACTGCAGAAGCTGGTGACTGAGTTTGGTAAAGTGTGTGGAAGAAGAAAGTTAAGAGTAAATGTGAATAAGAGCAAGGTTATTAGGTACAGTAGGGGTGAGGGTCAAGTCAATTGGGAGGTGAGTTTGAATGGAGAAAAACTGGAGGAAGTGAAGTGTTTTAGATATCTGGGAGTGGATCTGTCAGCGGATGGAACCATGGAAGCGGAAGTGGATCATAGGGTGGGGGAGGGGGCGAAAATTTTGGGAGCCTTGAAAAATGTGTGGAAGTCGAGAACATTATCTCGGAAAGCAAAAATGGGTATGTTTGAAGGAATAGTGGTACCAACAATGTTGTATGGTTGCGAGGCGTGGGCTATGGATAGAGATGTGCGCAGGAGGATGGATGTGCTGGAAATGAGATGTTTGAGGAAAATGTGTGGTGTGAGGTGGTTTGATCGAGTAAGTAACGTAAGGGTAAGAGAGATGTGTGGAAATAAAAAGAGCGTGGTTGAGAGAGCAGAAGAGGGTGTTTTGAAATGGTTTGGGCACATGGAGAGAATGAGTGAGGAAAGATTGACCAAGAGGATATATGTGTCGGAGGTGGAGGGAACGAGGAGAAGAGGGAGACCAAATTGGAGGTGGAAAGATGGAGTGAAAAAGATTTTGTGTGATCGGGGCCTGAACATGCAGGAGGGTGAAAGGAGGGCAAGGAATAGAGTGAATTGGAGCGATGTGGTATACAGGGGTTGACGTGCTGTCAGTGGATTGAATCAAGGCATGTGAAGCGTCTGGGGTAAACCATGGAAAGCTGTGTAGGTATGTATATTTGCGTGTGTGGACGTGTGTATGTACATGTGTATGGGGGGGGGGGGTTGGGCCATTTCTTTCGTCTGTTTCCTTGCGCTACCTCGCAAACGCGGGAGACAGCGACAAAGTATAAAAAAAAAAAAAAAAAAAAAAAAATATATATATATATATATATATATATATATATATATATATATATATATATATATATATATATATATATTTTCATACTATTCGCCATTTCCCGCGTTTGCGAGGTAGCGTTAAGAACAGAGGACTGGGCCTTAGAGGGAAAATCCTCACCTCGGCCCCTTCTCTGTACCTTCTTTTGGAAAATTAAAAAAAAAAAACGAGAGGGGAGGATTTCCAGCCACCCGCTCCCTCCCCTTTTAGTCGCCTCCTACGACACGCAGGAAATACTTGGGAAGTATTCTTTCTCCCCTATCCCCAGGGACTAAGAAATATATATATATATATATATATATATATATATATATATATATATATATATATATATATATATATATATATATATATATATATATATATATATATATTGGAAAGGATCACAATTTTGCACGGAATCAAAATATTCCTATGAGTCCACGGGGAAAATGAAAAACGATAAGTTCCCAGGTGCACTTTCGTGTAATAATCACATCATCAGGGGAGACACAAGAGAGAAATATAACTGTCAGTTGATATTCAACGAAGAGACGTAGCTAGGTCGCCATTTGATAGATATGCGATTGTCCAAGACAGACAACGAGCGTTCATAAACTTATCATTTTACAAATTTTATCGAAAATAAAGTTATCTAAGTTGTGTAGACCATCACAAATATTAAGACTACAATTCTTTGTGTGTTTACTAATAGAAGATTCAATGATATTTTTCGTGATAATAGAGTTAGAGTTGATAAGTGAGATGGCATTACTCCAGACAATTCAATGATCATGGTTTTTAACGTGGTTAAACAGGGAATTTCATTCTTGTCCCGTTCTTATAGTATTTCCATGTTGCTTAAGCCTAGCAGAACATAAATCATTGAATCTTCTATTATTAGATACACAAAGAATTATAATCTTACTATCAGTAGTGGTCTATACAAATTAGATAACTTTATTGTTGAAAAATTTGTAAAAAGACTAGTTCATGATAAGCTCGTTATCTGACTTGGACGATCGCATGTTTACCATATGGCGTCCTAGCTACGTCTCTGCGTTGCATATCAACTGACTGTTATATTTCTCTCTCCTGTCTCACATGATGAAGTGATTATTACAAGAAAGTGCAATTGGGAACTTATTGTATTTCATTTTCCCCTTGGACTCACAGGAATAAATATATATATATATATATATATATATATATATATATATATATATATATATATATATATATATATATATATATATATATATATATATATATATATATATATATATATATATATAGCTACGTCTCTACGTTGTATACCAACTGACTGTTTTATTTCTCTCTTCTGTCTCCCATGATGAAGTGATTATTACACGAAAGTGCACTTGGGAACTTATTGTGTTTCATTTTTCCCCTTGGAGTCACAGGAATATATATATATATATATATATATATATTTATTTATATTTATTCATTTTGCTTTGTCGCTGTCTCCCGCGTTTGCGAGGTAGCGCAAGGAAACAGATGAAAGAAATGGCCCAACCCACCCCCATACACATGTATATACATACACGTCCACACACGCAAATATACATACCTATACATCTCAATGTACACATATATATACACACACAGACACATACATATATACCCATGCACACAATTCACACTGCCTTTATTCATTCCCATCGCCACCTCGCCACACATGGAATACCATCACCCTCCCCCCTCATGTGTGCGAGGTACCGCTAGGAAAAGACAACAAATGCCCCATTCGTTCACACTCAGTCTCTAGCTGTCATACAATAATGCCCGAAACCACAGCTCCCTTTCCACATCCAGGCCCCACACAACGTTCCATGGTTTACCCCAGACGCTTCACATGCCCTGATTCAATCCACTGACAGCACGTCAACCCCGGTATACCACATCGATCCAATTCACTCTATTCCTTGCCCGCCTTTAACCCTCCTGCACGTTCAGGCCCCGATTTCTCAAAATCTTTTTCACTCCATCTTTCCACCTCCAATTTGGTCTCCCACTTCTCCTCGTTCCCTCCACCTCCGACAAATATATCCTCTTGGTTAATCTTTCCTCACTCATTCTCTCCATGTGCCCAAACCATTTCAAAACACCCTCTCCAAATCTCTCAACCACGCTCTTTTTATTTCTACACATCTCTCTTACCCTTAGATTACTTACTCGATCAAACCACCTCACACCAAATATTGTCCTCAAACATCTCATTTCCAGCACAACCACCCTCCTCCGCACAACTCTATCCATAGCCCACGCCTCGCAACCATATAACATCGTTGGAACCACTATTCCTTCAAACATACCCATTTTTGCTTTCCGAGATAATGTTTTCGACTTCCACACATTCTTCAATGATCCCAGAATTTTCTCCCCCTCCCTCACGCTATGATTCACTTCTGCTTTCATGGTTGCATCCGCAGCCAAGTCCACTCCCAGATATCTAAAACACTTCACTTCCTCCAGTTTTTGTCCATTCAAACTTACCTCCCAATTAACCTGACCCTCAACCCTACTGTACCTAATAACTTTACTCTCATTCACATTTACTCTCAGCTTTCTTCTTTAACACACTTTACCACACTCAGTCACCAGCTTCTGCAGTTTCTCACCCGAATCAGCCACCAGCACTGTATCATCAGCGAACAACAACTGACTCACTTCCCAAGCTCTCTCATCCACAACAGACTGCACACTGGCCCCTCTTTCCAAAACTTTTGCATTCACCTCCCTAACAATCCCATCCATAAACAAATTAAACAACCATGGAGACATCACACACCCCTGCCGCAAAAATACATTCACTCACAACCAATCACTTTCATCTCTTCCTACACGTACACATGCCTTACATCCTCGATAAAATTTTTTCACTGCTACTAACAACTTGCCTCCCACACCATATATTCTTAATACCTTCCACAGACCATCTCTATCAACTCTATCATATGCCTTCTCCAGATCCATAAATGCTACATACAAATCCATTTGCTTTTCTAAGTATTTCTCACATACTTTCTTCAAAGCAAACACCTGATCCACACATCCTCTACCACTTCTGAAACCACACTGCTATTCCCCAATCTGATGCTCTGTACATGCCTTCGCCCTCTCAATCAATACCCTCCCATCCGCTGCCAGATCCACTCCCAGATATCTAAAACACTTCACTTCCTCCAGTTTTTCTCCATTCAAACTCACCTCCCATTTGACTTGACCCTCAACCCTACTGTACCTAATAACCTTGCTCTTATTCACATTTACTCTTAACTTTCTTCTTCCACACACTTTACCAAACTCAGTCACCAGCTTCTGCAGTTTCTCACATGAATCAGCCACCAGCGCTGTATCATCAGCGAACAACAACTGACTCACTTCCCAAGCTCTCTCATCCCCAACAGACTTCATACTTGCCCCTCTTTCCAAAACTCTTGCATTTACCTCCCTAACAACCCCATCCATAAACAAATTAAACAACCATGGAGACATCACACACCCCTGCCGCAAACCTACATTCACTGAGAACCAATCACTTTCCTCTCTTCCTACACGTACACATGCCTTACATCCTCGATAAAAACTTTTCACTGCTTCTAACAACTTTCCTCCCACACCATATATTCTTAATACCTTCCACAGAGCATCTCTATCAACTCTATCATAGGCCTTCTCCAGATCCATAAATGCTACATACAAATCCATTTGCTTTTCTAAGTATTTCTCACATACATTCTTCAAAGCAAACACCTGATCCACACATCCTCTACCACTTCTGAAACCACACTGCTCTTCCCCAATCTGATGCTCTGTACATGCCCTTCACCCTCTCAATCAATACCCTCCCATATAATTTACCAGGAATACTCAACAAACTTATACCTCTGTAATTTGAGCATTCACTCTTATCCCCTTTGCCTTTGTACAATGGCACTATGCACGCATTCCGCCAATCCTCAGGCACCTCACCATGAGTCATACATACATGAAATAACCTTACCAACCAGTCAACAATACAGTCACCCCCTTTTTTAATAAATTCCACTGCAATACCATCCAAACCTGCTGCCTTGCCGGCTTTCATCTTCCGCAAAGCTTTCACTACCTCTTCTCTGTTTACCAAATCATTTTCCCTAACCCTCTCACTTTGCACACCACCTCGACCAAAACACCCTATATCTGCCACTCTATCATCAAACACATTCAACAAACCTTCAAAATACTCACTCCATCTCCTTCTCACATCACCACTACTTGTTATCACCTCCCCATTTACGCCCTTCACTGAAGTTCCCATTTGCTCCCTTGTCTTACGCACTTTATTTACCTCCTTCCAGAACATCTTTTTATTCTCCCTAAAATTTAATGATACTCTCTCACCCCAACTCTCATTTGCCCTTTTTTTTCACCTCTTGCACCTTTCTCTTGACCTCCTATCTCTTTCTTTTATACATCTCCCACTCAATTGCATTTTTTCCCTGCAAAAATCGTCCAAATGCCTCTCTCTTCTCTTTCACTAATACTCTTACTTCTTCATCCCACCACTCACTACCCTTTCTAATCAACCCATATATATATATATATATATATATATATATATATATATATATATATATATATATATATATATATATATATATATATATATATAATATATATATATATATATATATATATATATATATATATATATATATATATATATATATATATAATATATATATATATATATATATATTATATAAATATATAGTATATTATATATAGATATATATATATATATTATATATATATATATATATATAATATATATATATAATATATATATATATAAATAAATATATAAATATAGATATAATATATATATAATATATATATATATAATATAGTATATATATAAATATATAATATATATATATATATATATATATATTTATATATATATAATTTATATGATATATATATATCGTATATAATATATATATATATAATAATATATATATATAACTTTTTTCAATATCTCACGTAGGTGGAGGATACGTTTTAAGCAGGATGGCCTTGAAAATTTTTGTGGAGAAAGGGCTTCCCGACGCCAAATCCTGCAAAGAATCGAACGCGGGAGCAGAGGATGCCGAAATGGGTTCGTATATAAGTGTGATGTCGATCAAGGAATACATTGTACGTGTTGTATAAATGATATCCAATATGACACTTGTGTTGAGTTAATGAATCAATTTTGATTCAACGCCTGTGAGGTATGATTATATAGTTAGCGTAACACATGTTTCTATGCGCAATAGATGTTTCTATGCTAGTGGTTACACTGCAGGGGGGAGGGGTCACCCTCGACGAGGCTGGACGAGAAGGAGTACCGTCTTGTCAAAGGTCTACTTACTCCAAAGGAGTTCATTATATCCCTGCTCCTGAGAAGAATGAAGTATTGAAACTGCTGGACTCCCATAAACGTGGTTCTAAGGTATTACAATATGTATGTATGTATGTATGTATGTATGCGTGGGTGGGTGGCTGAGAGGAGGGTAGTAAAAGAGTATGAGGGTGAAGAAGAGGCTTGTATGAGGAGATGCTTAGCGAGACTGGGTGAAGAATGACAAGCTCGGAGAGTGGGCGAGCAATGGGAGGTATTCCGGGGATATGTGCTTAAATGTAAGGATACAAGTGTATGCTATACGGAAAGTGGGATATTAGGGTGTAACAAAGGGTAATAAGAGTGGAATGTGCAAATTAAGTTGTTTGTGAAAGAGATGAGAGAGGTTTATGGGCTTTAACTATGAGGATAAATGAGGGTAAATGAGAGATGGGGTGATACAGCAACAACAAGCACCAGGGAAAACAAGAAAATGTTTTGGATGAAGGTAAGTATTGTGAGGAGAGCATGGAAAAAAATGGAAGCATCAGAGAGGGAAGCAGATGGGGAAACGTTAACATGGAAAGAGATGAAAAGCGTGAGTATTCTGAAGGACTGTTGAGTGTGTTAGAAGATAGGATGGTAGATGTTGGGAAACGTGGAAGCATGAGATGCATGAGGGCCATGGCAGGTAGTTTGGTGGTGAAAACCTTGAATAAGATTAGTTGAGAAAAGCGGCTGCAGTGGAAGGGACTGCAGTTAAATTTCTAAAGAAAGAGTTTGACAGTGTTGCTGACTAGTAAATTAGGATTTCTTAAGAGTATATATGATAAAGGTGAGGTGCCTGAGGATAGTCCTGATGCTAGAGGCAATGGATATGTAAATGCTTTAAACAGTTACATCGATTTTGTGTAAACAGATATAGATAGTAATATAAACCATTGCAGATAAGCGTAATGAAAGTACGGTATTGTAGAACATAACGTTGAACTACATCCATATAGGGAATCTGATAAGATAAACAATGAATATATTCATAAAGAAACAGTTTTAATCAAAGCACACATTAGGAAATGGTCGTATAACATTTCTTTCCTGAGTCATTTTCTCTTAATAAAAATGGTCGTCATCTACAGGCAAGTGTCTGAACAAGATTGGAGTTCTGCCAGGCGACTCTCGGGACAGCTATGGACGCGGCCGGTTCTTCCCACTCCCACCTGTAGCTCATCTCTTTAGCAAAGTCCCAAACTGGTACTATGACTACGTCTACTACAAACCCAACACGGTATGTCTGGTACTTAATAGAGGGTCAATTTTCATTCGCTACAGACCTGATACGGTAAATCTTGTGTCTGATAAAGCTTCCAAGTTAGTTAAGTATGATGGAAGTTTACTAACCTAAATTTGCAGATGTTAGAGTTTGATGTAGTCTTTTGGTCTAAAGTGGCCATTACATATATGTAAGTCATGTTTCTCTACAGTTTACGAAATGTTTGAGTACGTAGAAACCACCACTCTAGATATAAGACTGGGCATACACCGACTTACAGTACACTAAATATGTATTGCATGTTATGTTGCGATTTTATACTAAGTGGTTAGTAATGGATGTATGCATATCCATCCTCACCATTAAAGATTAGATTTCTGAAGAGTTCGCTGTTATGTGGAGCTCCGATAAGCGAGATCCACTTTCGTAGTGATTCCCAATATGTGGGAATTGATGATCTAAAAGAAATTAGGCACCAAGAATTAAGAAAACACTCATAAATGAAAAAAGAAGGAAAGACAAATAATCAAACAATCGTGCACCATAAAAAGAAGATGAGTCGGTCGAATAATAACACAAAGTCATTTCAACTTATTTATCTTTTACCTGTGTTCTCAATCAGTGCTTTCGCATTCGTTCATACATCTTTCCTGTATGGCATACGAATGCAAATGTTCCCTGATTTCCTCAGAAGTACTTATCACCTTCCGTATAGACTTGACAAATGATAACCTTCAGCTAGTCCGATGATCTTATCCTACTTCCACGCTCTGTCGGCTGGATGATGAGATTATTACACGAAAGTGCACTTGGGAACTTTTCGTGTTTCATTTTCCCCGTAGACTCATAGGAATATATATATATATATATATATATATATATATATATATATATATATATATATATATATATATATTCTTTCTTTCTTTCATACTACTCGCCATTTCCCGCGTCAGCGAGGTAGCGTTTAGAACAGAGAACTGGGCCACTGAGGGAATATCCTCACCTGGCCCCCTTCTCTGTTCCTTCTTTTGGAAAATTAAAAAAAAAAAAAAAAATTGAGAGGGGAGGATTTCCAGCCCCCCGCTCCCTCCCCTTTTAGTCGCCTTCTACGACACGCAGGGAATACGTGGGAAGTATTCTCTCTCCCCTATCCCCAGGGATAATATATATATATATATATATATATATATATATATATATATATATATATATATATATATATATATATATATATATATATATATATATATATATATATATATATATATATATATATATCAAGTGTGTATGTTTGTGTGTGTGTGTGTGTGTGTGTGTGAGTGTGTGTGTGTGTGTGTGTGTGTGTGTGATGAGGCATCTACAAAAGGAATCTTAATTACAAAATGTAGAAGCATAACTTCGCTCTAACAAGTGTGTACTGTTATATCCTGACTGACCCTAGGGCTTGAACTGCTGCTCAGATACAGCCATCAGTTTCCACTACATCGACGGCCAGAAGATGTACGAACTGGATTACTTCATCTACCATCTCAGGCCGTTCGGCATCTCTCACCGAGATCCCTATCCAGTCCTATTACCTCCGGATACCTCGAGTATTCCAGCACAGGTGAGTAAGTCATCCTCCTTTTATAGGAACATCTGAAGTAAGGTAGAAAAGAGCTTTTTCTTTCAACACTGCCTTAAGACACGAGTTATACCGTTGGCCGGGATGGTCTCCCACATCCTGCTGATCCCAAGACAACAATGGTTGTTATCCCTCATCCTGCCGCTCATCCACGCACCCCCAACCCCTTCCTCCTCCTCATTCCCTCCCCAGGCAACAATTATGTCCTCAGAGCAAGCAAGTTATCATCACTCCAGTACCCAAGATAACCTTAATCACCACAGCTATCAAGTCTAGCTGATCCCACAGTCCGAAATAACAGGCGAGAGAGAGAGAGAGAGAGAGAGAGAGAGAGAGAGAGAGAGAGAGAGAGAGAGAGAGAGAGAGAGAGAGAGAGAGAGAGACAGGAATAGCAATCAGTGTAGCTACTGTAACCACGTAGACACCAATACATTTTGTTCATCATAACTACTCTAGAAATATTCGTGTTACTTCAGCATAATCCATTCTAGCAGTAACAGTCTGAACGCGGACAATTTCCATGATTTTGGCATTCATTTGTTTGGTCATAATCATCATGCGATTATTTCCTCATTATGCTCATGAACATTAATCTCCTCAAACGAACCGATGGGGAATAATAAAGACTGAAAATAACATCTGCGAGCTGCATGATGACACTCTCACATCTAACATAACGCAAGCTGTTCATTTATATTGGTTCAGCATCATCTTAGGACCGCGTCTCTTGACGAGGTTATGAAGCACATGTTATTGTTTTGTGATAAAGTAACTTGATATTGACGGTGTTACAGGTGTACGAGCACCAACATATATGTAACAGATGTAAAAGCATTAATTGAGTTTTACGTGTTCATCTCCAACAGTCTT
>NC_092238.1:44394961-44439961 GCF_036320965.1 Panulirus ornatus | reverse complement strand
TGTTCACGAGAAAACCATCACATCCCACTTTTAGTGATACTCTTCAATGGACTCTAAACAGAATGATTGATAAATTGGCCCGGAACACCTTATTCCAAAGGCCTCACCCAACTCAAGATGATATTTATTAGGTAAATGCAATACACAAAAGAGCTAAGAACCAAAACAGAAACACCGAACCTACTATCAAAGCTCGGTAATGGAAAACGATAAACACTGACATCAAATCAGCATGGAATACTCAGCCACAAAGGTCTCTACCTTGTTAAGATGACACAATGAGCAAACGAGGAACCTCCTGGACGTCACTTTAAAAAGCACAGCTATGGGATCCAGGCAGCATTACTGAAACAGCTGCCGATAACGTCCGGTTGTCAAGGTCTCAGCTCACTCAAAGTAACGTTACATGGGGAGTCTGTATCCTCAAAACACTACGGAAAAATAAACCGAACCTTCCTTTGGATCTCCCCTCCGCGCTGTAAATACCATTAATGACAGACTTGTGTAACATTCAATAGTCTTAATTATAAGCATGATTCGCGAACCACCACCTAAGCCCCCCCCCCCCCCCCAATTATGATTAACGTACAATAAACACCTCTTAAAGTATTTACACTGCCCCCTCCAGTCAGTGTTAAACATACAAAGGAATTCAAGGCTGTTTGAGATTATGGAAGAGATGTGAAAATCATAGATCAGTGTGATAGGAGTAGAAATACACACATATTAAAGACAGGAAAATTTTTTTTTTTCTTTTTTTTTATACTTTGTCGCTGTCTCCCGCGTTTGCGAGGTAGCGCAAGGAAACAGACGAAAGAAATGGCCCAACCCCCCCCCCCCATACACATGTATATACATACGTCCACACACGCAAATATACATACCTACACAGCTTTCCATGGTTTACCCCAGACGCTTCACATGCCTTGATTCAATCCACTGACAGCACGTCAGCCCCGGTATACCACATCGCTCCAATTCACTCTATTCCTTGCCCTCCTTTCACCCTCCTGCATGTTCAGGCCCCGATCACACAAAATCTTTTTCACTCCATCTTTCCACCTCCAATTTGGTCTCCCTCTTCTCCTTGTTCCCTCCACCTCCGACACATATATCCTCTTGGTCAATCTTTCCTCACTCATCCTCTCCATGTGCCCAAACCACTTCAAAACACCCTCTTCTGCTCTCTCAACCACGCTCTTTTTATTTCCACACATCTCTCTTACCCTTACGTTACTCACTCGATCAAACCACCTCACACCACACATTGTCCTCAAACATCTCATTTCCAGCACATCCATCCTCCTGCGCACAACTCTATCCATAGCCCACGCCTCGCAACCATACAACATTGTTGGAACCACTATTCCTTCAAACATACCCATTTTTGCTTTCCGAGATAATGTTCTTCGACATATTAAAGACAGGAAAATATCATGAATTATTCATATAGCTAAGGAGGCGCAAGTCGTAATGCCAGTCGTGGATCTGGAGCGAAATATTGATCAAGTCTAATCTTGAACGTAATCATGTTATTACATTGAACCACTCTAATTAGTAAATCACTCAATATATCAATAATCCTGTTGAAGAAAATGTATTGCGCCTCATTCGTGGTAAAACTTTTGCCAACGAGTTTGTAACCATTACTAGGAGTGAAGTCAGGCCAATCTATCCGTGTAGGTTGTTAGATCGAGATTATCGAAGCTTTGATAATTGTGAATGTCTGTATCAGATCACACCTTAACCTTAATTTTGCAAGTTGAATAGATTTAAGTTTTTAGATGGCTCTCATAGGATCTGTTCCTCAATCCGGGATTCATCTTAGAAGCACGTCTCTCCTCTCACCATTGTGTATATGATTTACCCCACGTAGGGTGACCAAAACCGAACACAATATTCAAGATGGAAACGCGCGAGTAAGGATATTTTCCCTGTAATCAAATTCAATAGCCCTACCGATAAATCCAAGAATTTCATTCGCATTTTTAACTGTTTACTTGGCTTTCATCACCAGACATAACCATACTCAGTTCTTTTTTCTCATTTACCTTTTGCAGTTCAACAGAATTCACACTGTAGTTTACCTATTCATTTCATCACCACGTCAACTTTTGCACTTACCAGTATCAGAATTCATTGGCCACCCGCGAGCTTAGTAAGTTAACCAATTTATCTATATCCGTTTGAAGCTGCAGACGTTTGATTTCTGTTGCAGATTTATTTCCCAATGAGAATCGCCTGCGAATTTCGATATCTTACAATGCAGCCCATTATCAGTATCATTTATATATATACTGTATATATATATATATATATATATATATATATATATATATATATATATATATATATATATATATATATATATATATATATATATATATATATATATATATATATATATATATGGGGACGTGATAACAAGTTGTGGTGATGTGAGAAGGAGATGGAGTGAGTATTTTGAAGGTTTGTTGAATGTGTTTGATGATAGAGTGGCAGATATAGGGTGTTTTGGTCGAGGTGGTGTGCAAAGTGAGAGGGTTAGGGAAAATGATTTGGTAAACAGAGAAGAGGTAGTAAAAGCTTTGCGGAAGATGAAAGCCGGCAAGGCAGCAGGTTTCGATGGTATTGCAGTGGAATTTATTAAAAAAGGGGGTGACTGTATTGTTGACTGGTTGGTAAGGTTATTTATGTATGTATGACTCATGGTGAGGTGCCTGAGGATTGGCGGAATGCGTGCATAGTGCCATTGTACAAAGGCAAAGGGGATAAGAGTGAGTGCTCAAATTACAGAGGCATAAGTTTGTTGAGTATTCCTGGTAAATTATATGGAAGGGTATTGATTGAGAGGGTGAAGGGATGTACAGAGCATCAGATTGGGGAAGAGCAGTGTGGTTTCAGAAGTGGTAGAGGATGTGTGGATCAGGTGTTTGCTTTGAAGAATGTATGTGAGAAATACTTAGAAAAGCAAATGGATTTGTATGTAGCATTTATGGATCTGGAGAAGGCATATGATAGAGTTGATAGAGATGCTCTGTGGAAGGTATTAAGAATATATGGTGTGGGAGGCAAGTTGTTAGAAGCAGTGAAAAGTTTTTATCGAGGATGTAAGGCATGTGTACGTGTAGGAAGAGAGGAAAGTGATTGGTTCTCAGTGAATGTAGGTTTGCGGCAGGGGTGTGTGATGTCTCCATGGTTGTTTAATTTGTTTATGGATGTCGTTGTTAGGGAGGTGAATGGAAGAGTTTTGGAAAGAGGGGCAAGTATGAAGTCTGTTGGGGATGAGAGAGCTTGGGAAGTGAGTCAGTTGTTGTTCGCTGATGATACAGCGCTGGTGGCTGATTCATGTGAGAAACTGCACAAGCTGGTGACTGAGTTTGGTAAAGTGTGTGAAAGAAGAAAGTTAAGAGTAAATTTGAATAAGAGCAAGGTTATTAGGTACAGTAGGGTTGAAGGTCAAGTCAATTGGGAGGTAAGTTTGAATGGAGAAAAACTGGAGGAGGTAAAGTGTTTTAGATATCTGGGAGTGGATCTGGCAGCGGATGGAACCATGGAAGCGGAAGTGGATCATAGGGTGGGGGAGGGGGCGAAAATCCTGGGAGCCTTGAAGAATGTGTGGAAGTCGAGAACATTGTCTTGGAAAGCAAAAATGGGTATGTTTGAAGGAATAGTGGTTCCAACAATGTTGTATGGTTGCGAGGCGTGGGCTATGGATAGAGTTGTGCGCAGGAGGGTGGATGTGCTGGAGATGAGATGTTTGAGGACAATGTGTGGTGTGAGGTGGTTTGATCGAGTAAGTAATGTAAGGGTAAGAGAGACGTGTGGAAATAAAAAGTGCGCGGTTGAGAGAGCAGAAGAGGGTGTTTTGAAGTGGTTTGGGCACATGGAGAGAATGAGTGAGGAAAGATTGACCAAGAGGATATATGTGTCGGAGGTGGAGGGAACGAGGAGAAGTGGGAGACCAAATTGGAGGTGGAAAAATGGAGTGAAAAAGATTTTGTGTGATCGGGGCCTGAACATGCAGGAGGGTGAAAGGCGGGCAAGGAATAGAGTGAATTGGATCGATGTGGTATACCGGGGTTGACGTGCTGTCAGTGGATTAAATCAGGGCATGTGAAACGTCTGGGGTAAACCATGGAAAGTTGTGTGGGGCCTGGATGTGGAAAGGGAGCTGTGGTTTAGGGCATTATTGCGTGGCAGCTAGAGACTGAGTGTGAACGAATGGGGCCTTTGTTGTCTTTTCCTAGTGCTACCTCGCACACATGAGGGGTGAGGGGGATGGTATTCCATGTGTGGCGAGGTGGCGATGGGAGTGAATGGGGGCAGGCAGTGTGAATTGTGTGCATGGGTATATTTGTATGTGTCTGTGTATGTATATATATGTGTACATTGAGATGTATAGGTATGTATATTTGCGTGTGTGGACGTGTGTGTGTGTATACATTGCGTATGGGTGTGGGTTGGGACATTTCTTTCGTCTGTTTCCTTGCGCTACCTCGCAAACGCGGGAGACAGCGACAAAGCAAAATAAATAAATAAAAATAAAATAATATATATATATATATATATATATATATATATATATATATATATATATATATATATATATATATATGTATATATATATATATATATATATATATATATATATATATATATATATATATATATATATATATATATATATATATATACATATATATATATATATATATATATATATATATATATATATATATATATATATATATATATATATATATAAAAGGGGAGGGAGCGGGTGGCTGGAAATCATCCGCTCTCGGTTTTTTTTTTTTTTTTTTCCAAAAGAAGGAACAGAGAAGGGGGCCAGGTGAGGACATTCCCTCTAAGGCCCAGTCCTCTGTTCTTAACGCTACCTCGCTAATGCGGGAAATGGCGAACAGTATGAAATATATATATATATATATATATATATATATATATATATATATATATATATATATATATATATATATATATATATATTCATTTCCATTTATTTTGTTTTGTCGCTGTCTCCCGCGTTAGCGATGTAGCGCAAGGAAACAGACGAAAGAATGGCCCAACCACCCACATACACATGTATATACATACGCGTCCACACACGTACATATACATACCTATACATCTCAACGTATACATATATATATACACACGCAGACATATACATGTATACACATATACATAATTCATACTGTCTGCCTTTATTCATTCCCATCGCCACCCCGCCATACATGAAATAACAACCCCCTCCCCCCGCATGTGTGCGAGGTAGCGCTAGGAAAAGACAACAAAGGCCACACAGTCTCTAGCTGTCATGTAATAATGCACCGAAACCACACCTCCCTTTCCACATCCAGGCCCCACAGAACTTTCCATGGCTTACCCCAGACGCTTCACATGCCCTGGTTCAATCCAGTGATAGCACGTCGACCCCGGTATACCACATCGTTCCAATTCACTCTATTCCTTGCACGCCTTTCACCCTCCTGCATGTTCAGGCTCCGATCACTCAAAATCTTTTTCACTCCATCTTTATACCTCCAATTTGCTCTCCCACTTCTCCTCGTTCCCTCCACCTCTGACACATATATCCTCTTGGTCAATCTTTCCTCACAAATTCTCTCCATGTAACCAAACCATTTCAAAACACCCTTTTCTGCTCTCTCAACCACACTCTTTTTGTTACCACACATCTCTCTTACCCTATTATTATTTACTCGATCAAACCACCTCACACCACATATGTGAGATACAGAACCGGTCACAAAATTGATCCTTCTCGTACACCACTTGTTACTTCTAACCATTCTGAGACTTGACCATTAATCACACAGCTCTTTCTTTACGCCCAGTTAACCAGTTTCCTAACAATCTGAGTACAACCTCATCAAAGCCTTGTGAATTAATTCTAGGTAGCAGCCTTTGATGTGGATCTTTATCGAATGCTTTTTAAAAATCTAGATAGACAACATCATCTGCTTTACATTCATCATACAAGTTGATTATATCATCGAAGAAATCTAGCAGATTTATCAGACATGAGCGGCTTATTCAAAAACCATGCTTAGAGTTAATCATTCAGTTGTGTTCCTCTAAATGGTTTATGGTCTTATACCCAATGATGGTTTCTGAGGCTGAGCTGACTGGACAATAATTTCCGAGCAGTGATTTGCTACCATTCTTGACAATGGGTGTTACATTAGCAAGCTCACATTCTCCTGAGCTTTTCCCGTATCTTGTGACTTATTGAAGGGAGCAGTCGATGGTTTAACTATTTCATTTTCCACCTCTTTCATTGTTCTTAGATCTAGCTAATCTGGGCCTGCTGTTTATCTATTTTCATTTCATTTAGTAATGATACTAGATTCGGTAAGACTAAGCCTAGCTCGAGTTAGTGACAGCATTTTCTTGGGTGTGTCAATATTGGTACAGCTCGAGTGTGTGTATGTGTGTGTGTGTGTGTCTATGTCTTCAACTCTGTTGTCCAGTTGCCGCATAATGTTTTCCTCTCTTAGTATTAAAACAGGAATTGGGACATGAAATGTATCTGAAATTGTAAATACAGATGCGAAAAGAACATAATTTTTGACATGTCTTCGTCGTCGTGAATCAAATCACCATTGTCAATTATCAATGGACCAATTGACTCTTGCTTCTAACATATCCATGAAACTCCGAGTTTGTTTTGCTATTTTCAGCATACTGACGTTTGCTTTGATGTATGAGTGTCTTAGCTTCTTATCGCAGACTTACATAATTTGCTCTATCAACCTGGTAACTGGTCTCTATGAGCTTCTTATGTGATGCTTTCTTAGACAAAAACACCTCTTTATGTCAACGTTCCACCATTTTGGCATCGCAATGAAAAAAGACCGTCTACTTCGAGTTGGCGCAAATGTCTCCTACACTGAAAGTTTTACTGTAACTCACCCATGGCACGTCCATATATCTTCCACTTACCATCACAAGTTTGCCTGTTAAGGGCGATACGAGGATCCTTAAAATTTGTTATTCTTCGCCACTCTCACGTTGACCAGCATTACAAACAATGTTGAGAGTTAACACAAAAGTAATTCGCTGATGATCACTTGTACCAGACTTTTCTCCAACTTCGACACAATGTTAACGAGATCCTCATTAGCAGTCAGAGCTAAATCTAGTATACTCTCGTCTTGCATAGGTTTATCAACTACTTGTGTTAGGACATTATCAAGCAGATTTAGGTAAAGCCTACGCCCAAAGTGTGAGACAGGATCCTTTTCACTTAGATAATGGTATATCAAAATAACTTGCTATGATCGTACACATAATGTGCACTCTCCTTCCTAAGTCTGGATAATGTTGAATATATGACATCCAATGACAAACAACATTGACCCAGCTAGCTTTATAAAGCCCAACAGTTCAAAGTTGTTTATCATTACGGACGTTCTCTTCTTACCGAAAAATGTTACGATTAATCATATCAACATATTTGTTATACACCATAAAGGAAACGTCTGTTTATAGGTGAAACTTTGAATGTTGTTTGGCCATCATGTTTCAACTGATTTTAGGATGTGTCAAGCAGTAAAAGTTGTCGCATGTACCAGGATGAAATACATTATAACGTCTCTTCTGCCATGCAAACAGTCGAAGAATTGCATTTAACTATTTAGGATCATCATTCCACTCCTCTGTTATGGCACAACTCGTCTTCTCGTTTTCACGCTAGGTGAAAATTGGCTTTCTTATCTTTATCCTTCAGACCATCTCCATAAGTTTACTGCCTTAAAAGAAATAAAAGGCTAAAATATCTTTTAAGTAATAATGCCGGTGTCTGTACATCCTTAATCGTGTTGGATTTTTAGTTAGATTCATCGTCATACACACACATGATATCACCGCATTCAGCAAAATAGGGGAACCAACCCTTTCATAGAAAACGCTATTAGTTATCTTTACACGAGAGGGGAAAGAGAGAAGGAGAGAGAGATCATACTGCCTATACTCTTATGCCTCACTATCTAGGTCACACATTACGATGTCTACATAATCTCCACCCATAGTTGCCACTCTACCTTTTAAATAGTACCAAGTCTTACAAATAAGGAGTATCAGATAAACACAAATGGTACCATATTGAAAATGCATTATGAATTTACCTTGTTTACTGCTGACGTTGTTGAATTTGTCCTGTAAACAACATAATCATAACCTTGGAAATGTGGACGCGACCACAGTAAATATTCCTTTGAACAACAAGCAAACTAATTGAAATGAGTGATAAATACTTTGTTAACTATGACGTGTTGTTGACTGTGCGCGACATAAATTGCACACATGTGAATTCTTTTGTCATTGATTTTAGACCAATTTCTTTTAAGTTCCTTGTCATACGAACACAAACTCTCCGTAAGTGTGATTGTGGTAGTTCATTTATACTGGAGAGCATATTTTTGGAGGGAGGGCACGTTAAACACATTATAGAGATTGAAGGAGTTGATATCATATGTATCATATGCACTGTGGAAAATTCATCATAACGGTATACTGACTGGGAAGTGGAAAACCAGATGATTGCAAATTGTAGTTGCCACCAGCTCGGAGCACCCAGAGTTGATGGTCTCAATCAACTCAGCCAAAATGACACGCAGAACTTAAATCAATGTGATCTACGCAATGCTAACGTGAGAAAAGTGAAGTGATACCTGTGTGGCTCTCGGTGGGTACCGACGCCACGTCCCAGGTACAGTTGTGGCGCAAAGTAAGCCAGCGACCGTTGCTCCGCCCACTAGTTTACCAGTGTTTTATGTCCCTGGTGGGTCGGCACCTATATCTGTATATTTCTAGCAAAATCCATCAGCTACGTGCTATAATCTTAAAGTACGTTACAGTTTACTGATTTTTTGCATTTACCGTTGAGATTACAACAGACATGAATTTCTTACTTGCTGACGTGACCCAGTGAAACGAACGATTTCTTAGCTAAACTGCTTATGACTAGGTTGTCCCGCCCAACTTCCAGGAGGATATAAACAGTCAGTCTTCATCAGACCCTGGCTGAGGCAAGAGGAAGGAGGACGCGTAAGTGTTGTCTGTGGTATCTGATGATACACTCGTGAAATGAATCGAAAGACATCGCTTATAACAATGACACTAGTTGCCAACTGATGTTTGTAAAGTGCATAGATCAAGTGTGTTCCGGCGTGAGTGTTAACACTTCCTAAAGTATTAGATAAAATCAGCAGCATATCAGAAACATTCAGATATGATTCCAGTGTGACAATCAGTTGATTAGTTTATGTTCGTGAACTAAATCAACCGGGTCAAAGAACTTAATTTTGTAAAATCTATTCTTGTGTGGGTCAGTGATTAGTGAACAATGTGATAGAAATAATAGTTAGTCATTGTGTTATATCGTAACTGATGATTAGTGCATGGAAATTTGGAGCAGTTAGTACTTAATGAAAAATGTAGTGAGACATTGCATTATATAGCAATGATGAATGGCATCAGTATAAAACAACTTTCAGAAATTATACCCAAAGCCTAAATGTAGTGTAATTGCCTGGAATATATGGAGAATGATCACTTTCCGGAGTGTCGTGTCTCGTGAGATATGGTTTCCGAGGACCTGCACCTGCCGGAAGGTAAGTAACAAACTTATTATTTATCAACTTGTTTGGCAATGGTGTTTCAACTTATTATAGGTGAAACTTTGAATGTTGTTTGGCCATCATGTTTCAACTGATTTTAGGATGTGTCGAACGTTGTCTGGCCATCATGTTTCAAATTTTTATAGCTGTTATGCCAAGCGTTGCTTTGCCCTATCCTACAGCTGATTATGGCTGATACGTTGAATGCTGTTTGGCCATCATGTTTCAAATGATTATAGGTTTTATACCGAGTGATATTTGGCGATCATGGTTCGATTGTCCATTGGTCATTTGTTGATCCTTATTTGAAAATTCCTATTTCAGAAGAGTTCACGTTACATAAAAACATACGAGGCAGCTCCTGTATTCGCTTAGCCTTTACTAGTTTTTGTAATGTGACGGATACGAGACGCAACCGGCACCCGGCGCCTTAAACCTCTCACTACACGACCTTAAAGGCCGGTTCGGGAATGTCTAGATATCCTTGTAAAAGATTGGGAGACTTTCTCTTGATGATATTCGTGACATAATTATCATTTGATTAAAACAACGTAAGTGATAAGAATTTGATACCACGTAATCTATAGCTCTCATCTGCTCTGAAAACTAGTCTAAGGTTTTGTGAAATTTTTGAAAAGTATAGTAAGTATTATACCCACGTTGAGGTTCGAGCACATGAACTAGAGACAAAGAAGCAAAGGGAATGCCACTGAGTTAATGACACTTCTAAGTAATAAAGAACGTATTGAATTCCTTTAAACGTACAGATATATTCGTGAGTGATATTCGATCGAACAAACATACCGGAAAACAGAGAAGGACGGGAACATTTCGTATACATAAACATTACTTCTTTCAGGAAATGATTTATAGGTAGATTTTTTTTTCTTCTGCCGATCAATTATGGTACAGAATGATTATTATTTTCACCAGCCGCAGATTGTACGGTACTATCATTAGTTTACAGGTCGATGATAATATCTATATCATTAATTACGAAAGTTTCTATTTAGACAAGTCACAATGATATAGCTTTTGAAATATGAGTGACTTTGTTTTCCATTGATTGCATAGTTAGGGTTTGGTTAACGGTATAAGTCTAGACACACACTGAGACGCAGGCGACGCAGCACAGAGCAGGGCAGAAATCTATAGATAGTTAAATGAGAGCACGCAAGGCAGCACAGTGCATGTGCGGGCCTGCGTTGCCCTGCGCCGCACAGTGGTTGGAACAGATTTCTGCTTCCTTGTACCACGCGTCAGCCCATTCAGTGGCATCATACTAGCGACTGATTGAGGCTGTGAGGAGGGAGTGAACCAGTCTTGTACTGTTTTCAAAATTAATACTGTTGTGTATCATTGATACCTAATCGTTAGAGACGATCATCCATGTTATTTTTCTATTTCTGAATTTTCCATTTTTCCTGCAGTCATATAGTATTGCTAGAAACAATGTATTAGCAAAATATGGAAATAAACACTTGCTAAGAAAACTGCCAATTGGTCTTTGCTTCCAATTGGCTTTTGGGCGTTACAACCTTCTGAATTAATGTCATGCTCTCATACAATGCACATCAAACTGTTGTCTGCTTAGTCGAAAGTAGTTCCGAAATTTTGCATCAGACAATTCGGATGTTAGGGCAGATTCTCCATGACGCGTACCTCCGTCTTCATGTTCTCACTTCTCCATACCGGTCTCTTTCCTTTGCTGATGTCATACAGTAGCAATAAGTGCTCCACTTCAGAGTCCGAGTCTGAACCTATATATAAGTGATATTCCAACTTAGCCGTGAGCAGCACAGCAGAGAAGGTACCCCCCCCCCCACACACACACACACCACGAAAGACTTCTTCTCAGTGTGCGCACCTCACCTATGCTGCTGCCCTGTGTCCGTCCTGTGCTGTGCTGCCCTGCCCTATGGTGTGCTGCCCTGCTCTATGGTATGCTGCCCTCCCCTGGCCTGTGTCTGCCTTGTGCTGTGCTGCTCTCCCTTTGTCTACCCTGTGCTATACTGCCCTGTCCTGTGCTGTGCTGCCTTGTCCTGTGTTGTCTGCCCTGCGTCTCAGTGTGCGCCTTGGCTAAGAGAGACGGAGCGTGATTTTCATATTTAGTTAATTCTTAATTATGTCAATAATAGAGAGGGTTATGAAGGTCAGGGAAAATATGAAGATAAGAATCGTTGATCATTGAAACATACTTAAGAGTTAAATGAACCTCTGAAAACCTCACACAACTTCCTAAGGCAGTTGCATTATCCTATTCTATTTTTCATTATTTTATATGTAACTGTTACGGTCTCGTATTTACTTTTAGTTTTTGGCCGTTGCGTACGTTAATGCGTACATTCTTCAGCTTGTGGCTATACGCAACAGACTGCATTTGCGCACATATTTCAGCTATAGCACTAAATATTAAGGCAAATATTAGCCTCAAGGTGAGGATAGATGAGAACTTCATAGGTTCTGTTTTCATTATCGAGTGTCTCACTCATGTTACATGCCTGTCAGTCATATATTTTCCCCTGATCTCCATAGGAGTTTCCAATATCGAGTTAATCTGTTACCATAAAATAGAAATCTGTTATTCTGTTCTCTACACACTTCTCTGCCATTACAATATAATATCACGTATAACTGGAGCTTTATATGGCAGACCTGAACTAAAATTTTACTGTTCATTTTTCACTCGTTCATAATAATGATGTTCCTCGCTTCATCGAAAAGTAAATAATTGATAAGCATTTCTAAATGTCTAGTTAAACTCCGTGGGAAACGAAACTCGTGTCAATGTGGGAAATCATATCAGATTGTATAATGGAATACAGTTAAAGAACCTTTCTAACTCGTACATCAGCATATATGAAATGAATATCTGTTTTCTCAGGGATGTCCATTTATTTATGATTTTAACATTATTTCAACATGTATTTTATTGTACTTTATTGTTCGTAGATATTAATCAGTAGTATCAGAAATTGGCAACACCCAACACATGATGCCCACGTCTGCATGACATTTTACAACCAATCCAATTTATCTCACTGTGAGATTCAACCGTCATGTACGTGCAGCAGTTTACCATCCGTACCCTCAACTGTGGCAGTTTTCGTTCAGTTTTTCTTTGGTTGTTATCCGACTTTGTTTTTCCTGCTGCCACGACCTGGGTTCTATGACTTTCAGAAAAACTTGTCATTTGGTAACAAGATGAGCATTTAGCATTTCATTATCAACATTCGCCTTTATTTTCATCACTGACGTTCTTAATGCGATTATCATGTATAAGATCAGTATGCGATATCCATACAAGTGGGACAATCATCATTACCTCCATCTCAGTTACGATCATCCGCCTTCTATGCTGATGACGCAATTGGTATTGCCTGACCACTGCTGAATAATAGTGAAGGGTAAGAGGAGCTTGTTAGTGACATCACGATCTGGTTCGAGTACTGAACTCTTTGCTTTTAAATAGAATCTTGTCGCATGCATCATCAGTAGAGAGCATTGAGGTGCTGAACAGGATTTTAACGCTCGTTCCACTACTGGCAGGGTGTTGATGGTCAAGATTACTGTGGAATTCTCGAGAGTGTTAGGGAATCTGTCATAGACATCAACGTAACGCTGCTAATGCCAATAGCCTACTTCAGCTGTGTTCATGTATCGTACACTTCTGCTCTTAGTACTGTCACGCTGTGACGATTATAAACGGTATTTTGACTGTTGAAAGGCAGCAACACCGATGGTTATAACCATTTCTTTCGACCGTGTAGTTGCTTAGACCAGTCTTTACCATATATGCACCTGGTATGTGTAATGATTGAGGGAAATTTTCATTCTCCCATGAATGTGTGGCTTGATCATCATGTAAACTGGCCAGTCAGCTGACGTATTTTGTTATGTGAACCATACTCCAGTGTGGTGCATTTTTTTTTTACACTCTCCCTTGTTGATGTTAAATCGAGAAAAACGAGATTATATTGACGTGATACTAATGAAGTTGGTAATTATTGTCATTCATGAGTACATTGCTTCGAGAGTTACATGCTTGACGAGTCATGTTCAAAATGTCATCTTAATAAAAATATATATAAAGATGGTATGTGTGTATTATACTTACGCAACATTTACCAATAAGACACTGAATTCAGTATATTGGCTCAACAGTGTTGCTGTCGATGTCACAAGAATAATTATTTTTCTTTCCGATAAAATAATTCTCTGCCCTCATTATCGTTGTTAATAGAAGCCCTAACTTGTGCTCATCTGAAGGAAAAGTTAACTCATTATATACTCTAGATAACCTGTTTAACCACCACAGTACCACACATCTTCATAAACACCACAATACCATACATCTTCATAAACAAAAGTACGACGCCAGAGAATGTGTGACGAGGTGAGGATCATGCAATTGACGGCTTTTTGAAATATTTAGGCAGCCGGAATAGAGTAGGCCGGTCTATCTAATAACCACGCTGGTCGCTCTAAGCTAAGCCATTCTGTCTCTTGTGAAGATACTTTCATCGTAGAATCGATGGTTGGAGCTGTCATCTATCAGGAGATGAAGTGTTGTAGAGTTTAGATTGCGACCAGACCAATGTCACGGAGTGAGAGGATGTGTCTGCCTTAACAGCAACACTCCCTCTGCCGGTTGCCTATCATTTGCCAAGTACCACTGTTTACAATCTCTTATCTCTCAATCAAGAGGAAACTAGATTGATTTATGAGATACCGAGTTTAACTATAAGTTTGTCAGTCGCCATCTGAGATCATCAGCGAATAGTGACGAAGTTTACAAGGTTTTACATTATTCCTCCTCCCTTAAAAGAAAGTTTTTGATAGAAAAGGCCAAAACCTTCCTTCTGGTGGTTGTTTATGAAACATTATGTGGGGGTGTTTTATTTATTTATTCAACCCGTTCAGCTCGTGACAAAGCATCAGCAATGAGATTGCTTTTCCCTTTTATGAATGCACAACTAGAGGCCCGCGGGCTGCATTGTGGCCTTTGACTACATGATGTGCGGCCCGGAATGCTTTATGTGAGATTGAACATAACATCATGAAACTCATAATTGCACATTTTCTTTAAATGCTTGCCTAAAGATCAGTATCCATAATTGGGTGAGAAGGTTGCCGGGTATCTTTGCATACTATTAATTCAACTCCACTTACATCTGTATACAAACATTCACTCATTAATCTTAGCAGATCAATGGGTTGATAAGAACAGACTGAAAGACAACAATCTATTTCCTATTGTGTGGCTGGTGACAATGAAATTTGATCCCCGTATCAAGAAATTTGCTTCCGAAATGCAGTCATTATTTGAGTGATTATTTTTTTCTTCTGCTTAAGTTTAGGCCAAATGAATGTTATAATCCATTCTATCAGTAAGTATTCTATGTTGGACAGAGCATGAAAAGTTGCTCCATTGCATTAGAAATGGAAAATTATGATGGAGTATTATTTCACTGTCCAGAAATTAAGGCATGTGTACGTTTTGTGGCACAAAATTATAATTAATTTTACAAATGCAGCTCCAGCTGTAAAATGGTCGTGCATCTCTGCTCTATATTGTATAAAACAGTCGTGGTTAACTCCATTATATGAATTATGATTCTTGATTTCATTTTATCAAAATATGACCTGGTTATGGTCGGTGTATATCACAGTGGGTAACTGGGTACAGCTCAGATGTTGAACCCTCAGAAATGCTGCTTGTAACAGCTCTCTCGCTACTCTATCACAACTAGCGTCTACCTTTGGTGGAAAGAGAGTTAATCATGTCCTCGAGAAACACGTTCATTATTTTTTTTTTCTTTAGTCAGCGTCCTGTCATTGGAAGTATTTCATAATAGCCTTCATTTTTTCTTTTTAAACTAAGCTTACCAATCTTGTCTGTAAGACAATAGGTCCTGGGAATTGATTCGAATCAGTCCTGTTGTTCATTTGGTTCATGCTTAGGTAATCACACTTAAACGAAGACTTCCCTCATATTGACGAATATAGAGACGACCTCTCTCCGTCACTGGATTCAGTTATAGAGTTTTCCAACGGTTAGCTTATATCCCGCTTCAGGTAGTCTGGCTTATGAGGAATCCTTCTGTTATGATGTTGTTTAACATGTCTCGCATAACCAACATTTGTAACGTGTTGCATTAGATAAGTATACCCACGAACTTCACTGGTTATGGATGGATATTCACTTATTGCAATGTATGTTCTTGTTTTTCACTTGGTAAATGGCCTATCCTTTCTGAATTATTTATCATCTCTGAATTATCAATGTTTGCCTCGCTGTCTACAATATTTTCAGAAAATTCAAGGCAAGTGATATTTTCCATAAGATATCGATCATCCTTATTGTGATTTGTCTCAACAACAGTTATATAATAGGCTTTGAGCGTCTCACGGTATGGTTTAAACATTTTGACTTGACAGAACAACGCCTCTACCTTCCTCCTATCAGGGGCGTCTACAACATATGTGCCGACTCTTCTTTCCGCCTCGTATGGTCCACAATACCTGTCTTGCTGTAGCTTGCCTGGGATGGGAAACCAAATCTTGGTTACCTGCTTTAATTTCTCGAATGAAAGATTCTTTTTTTATCATACAAATTTAAGATTTTTCTCTTGCTAGGTTACTGGCTTTACATAGTTTTAATTTAATGTCTAAAACAATTGAATAAATTCATATCATTTGTAGCACTCATTCATTCTCATTTAGCAGTTTGAAAGGAGCTCGTATATGATTAGCTATGATCTGAGTGGAGAGGAGGGAATCTAGCAAACGCTGTACAGTGCCATGAACAGCAAATATGAATAAATGAACTCTATTCTTCTCTGCATCAAAGTCTCAGGGATAAATTCTGATGTTTTCATAGTTTGATTAAATCGTTCTAGTGCACCTTACGACTCGATTATAGGCACTAGCTTTATATTGGCTGGTTGATGCCTAATTCGTGCATTATATGTTGAAACGGTCCTGACGAATTTGGCGTCCTGGAGGGACTAAAACGATATTGGTGAAACTATCATAGCCTAAAACAGTTTTCATAATTACCATAGCAAACATTACTGCGTCAGCTCGTTACCTCAGGGTAGCGAGTTGATGCACACATGAGCTCCTTCATCTTTTGATTAGGTTTACCTTCCGCCAGGAATATATGACACGTCCTGCAGCTATCTGGCTTCGTTCTGTTTTAATTTAGGCCAAAAGAATTTTGTCATTATTTCTAGGCAAGTCTTTCTAAATCCCAGATGACTTTTCATTAGTGCGCCATGCACTATGATACCTCTTGCTTATTACATATGGGAACCATCACCTGAATTACAACATGCCACACTTCACCTACAGGTGTTTTAAAGGGTTTTCACTTTCTCATTACCACACTTGACTTTAAGCTACTGATTTGCCCCACTACTTGCTTTTTCCTTAATGCCTTTTCATTGAATATTTTCATTCGAGTTCATGTTTTTGCTCTTTAATCGATTTATCATAAACTTGATTCAGTTTTGATATTCACCACCACGGTAAAGTTGAACCTGCTTGTTACTAGCATACTCAATATTAGACTTTTCACCTTTTACGTTACTTGTTATCGTCTGCCCTAAGTCATCTGCTCCCTGCTCCTCAGCTGACTGTATCATGTAGCAAAGTCTAGAATATGTTCGGAATTTCCATCTCTAGTTGTTCTTAACCTCTACTACTGTCTGGGGATTTGCTCACTACTACTGGGTTAGTATATATATATATATATATATATATATATATATATATATATATATATATATATATATATATATATATTTATTTATTTTGCTTTGTCGCTGTCTCCCGCGTTTGCGAGGTAGCGCAAGGAAACAGACGAAAGAAATGGCCCAACCCACCCCCATACACATGTATATACACACACGTCCACACACGCAAATATACATACCTATACATCTCAGTGTACACATATATATACACACACAGACACATACATATATACCCATGCACACAATTCACACTGTCTGCCTTTATTCATTCCCATCGCCACCTCGCCACACATAGAATACCATCCCCCTCCCCCCGTGTCGTAGAAGGCGACTAAAAGGGGAGGGAGCGGGGGGCTGGAAATCCTCCCATCTCGTTGTTTTTTTTTTTTTTTTTTCAAAAGAAGGAACAGAGGGGGCCAGGTGAGGATATTCCAAAAAAGGCCCAGTCCTCTGTTCCTAACGCTACCTCGCTAACGCGGGAAATGGCGAATAGTTTAAAAGAAAAAAAAAGAAATATATATATATATATATATATATATATATATATATATATATATATATATATATATATATATATACATATATTGTCACGTAAGCAGAAAGAATATTTTGTTTTATACAGTGTTTGTTAAAGATCATTACATATCTGAAACTAGCTTTCTGGGTTTTTTTCTTTTCATTTGTTCTCACCACAAGCTGTGTTTCATCGGATGAGTAGGAATTCAATATCATATATACATTTTCCTTTACTCTTGCAATACATGATGTATATGAACAACTGGAACAACGCCAGCAACCAGTAACAGGACTTATGAACACCTAACATTTAATCATCTTCTTGAAGACGAACATTTGCAAAACCTCCTACACCCTGAAGTAGAGCATCATTACCTTCGGAAGTCTGATCAGACAATGTTACTAAGTTCTTTTAACATCAAAGACTGAGAAACTTCCGTATCCCTTTGTATCCGGGACAGGTTGCGGGTTGGCATCAGCCCACTAGAGAGACTAAAACATGACACGATGGGTTTAAATTCCTTAGTTACAGAAAGGTTTAGACAATCAAAATCAGTTGTGTTAACTAGTTTTTGCATTGGATTATAGTAATAAAATTTTCGGGTTGACCTGTGACGTGAATCAGTGCACTGGGAATAGTTTTACCCTGACTGTTAATTGCAAGTGGCTAGCATTCAGGAATTACGTCCTTTTTTTCTCATAATCTCAACAAGTTAGTGCACTGACGATATTATACCTCTGATGTCGATTAGATGAATTACACTTCCTGAATATTACAGCTGGGGAGTTAAACGTTAAGCTTATCAGTACCACCATGAGACTGGGACAAAGTGCTTTTACTTTGATTAAATTTAGTGATCTCTTTACTCTGATGTCTTTGTCGGTATCTAGGCAAACTAACCCTTATGAGTGTATATAGGTCATCTGCATGAATAACGAATTGGCTCAGTTCATTTACATTCCGTTCATCTACATAGGTTTTATATAATGATTTACTCGTGCTTTAAACTCTTCAATTAGAAAAGATTGTCTTAAGTTTTCATAATTCATACGTACCTCCTTTGAGTTAAACTAACGGTCAAATAAGATTTATTTTTCTCGAACATATTTGACTGAATTCTGACTACGCTTTTTCTTGTTTCTAAACTTTTGGTAGTAAGCCTTAAGCGCTAGCTCACAAACTTTTAAGACAACAACTTGGCTTGATCATAATTGTGATTTGCATCTATTGCAGAATGCACTCTGCCTCACGTGTAATCACACACTGAATCGTTTGGTCATGGCATCTGCTAACTTCTTTAAAGTAAACAAATTATGAGCAGTTTCATAAAATGCTGGTAAGTTTGAATATGATTTGTAAAATCAAATAAATGATTATTCTTTGTGTTGTCTTGCAACGTATAATTTTCATTTATTTCCCGCTTAAACAACCTTTGTTTCTGTGTAAACAGTCTCAGTCGATTTCAGCTTCATTTCATTCTAACTCCTTTCCCTCTAACCAAGACGAAATATGTAAGCGGTTTTAAGGCTGTCAAAACTTCTTCCTCTACCAGGTATTCAGTCATTTTCTTTTACTTTTGGTTTAGTTAGACCTTCACTATGAGCCAGGGCTACCCATTCCGTCCCCCATAATTCTTTTAACCTATCTACATCAGAAGAGTCAGCAAAATTAGAAAGAAAATCATAATTATTTCTTTTCTTTGGCTATGCAGCAAGGCCTTGTATGCCTCCAGGACGCGAATGCCCCTTGTTATGCTTCGTGCCAATAACTATAGATGAAATGACCCAGTACCTTATTATTACTACTGACAAGTGACGAAGGTAGGACCGTGCAAGTGGTGAGGGCGTCGCTGATCTCCCGATGAAGCAGCCAAAACAAATTAAGCTGATCAATCCGGTAAAAAAAAAGAGAAAATGGCAAGTAGCGAACAGTAAGTGAGGTGTGACAGGTGAGGTACGGCACAGTGTGCCTAGTGAATGGGGCAAGGGAGTTGCTGTACCACGTAAGGTGTTGTGCGCAAGTGTGAAAGATTACTTGCAGCAGATGGACTGAGGGAGACTGGGCACGACTTATCAGCTATCGTGAAGAAAAGAGATGCGGGAACTGAAAACAATAAGTGAAGTGAAGCAGGTCGGAAGGAGAAATCAAATCGTGACAGACAGGAAACGAGGTCTTATGAGTGGGAGGAGGGAAATTTGTTACCATAGGATCATGTTGACGTAAAACTGTATGAGTGAGGTCGTGAGAAGTGAGGAAGTGTAGCATTTGAGGAGCGTTTGTGAAGTGAGGCCAGTGAGTTACAGCAGGTGAAATGAACCTATAAAATGAGGGAATAGACATGATTTAGGTGAAATTGTGCTTGTGATATTTTGTACAAGAGTTACTTCAGGTGTATGTATGTAGGTATCGCCTACCCAAAACAGGAGGACTGCCTCTTTACGAAGGAAGAAAGTTTTCCAGGCTCACATCAAGGTTATTTCCTCGGCGTCTAAAGACAGTTTTTCCTTCAGCCTAATATTTCATGAAATAATCAGTGATGAAGCTTTGATTATGAAGTAGTGCGCCACTTTGATGCTGGGGTTATTAAATATATCAAAGAACCTTTCCAAGCGTCGGTCCGGCATAGTTGCCAGGTGCAGGGGGACTTTGATCATGATAAATAGCTCCGTCATGTTGCCAACAGCGACATTACTGTTCATTTGGTCCCCTTTGAGTCTGCCAGGAGACCAAACCTCTGGCCTGGGATTAGATTATGACCATGATCCACCAAGGCATGATGTGTAGGCTGATAACCGTAGACTAGTGTTGCCTAGAAGACTCTAGAATGGTTTTCTTCAAGAACCGTAGCCTAGCCCTGCCCAGGAAACTCCTATTGCTAGAGTGATTATCTTTTCTTCAACAGCCATAACCCAGCACCGTCCAGGAGTTTCTTTATATTGTCATAGTGATTATCTTCAAGAACCAGAACCCAGTACCGCCCAGGAAGCCAGATTAAATATAGTTTAATTATAGTCTTAAAAGCAGTAAATGGGGTAAATGAAGGTTCACATATGAAGATATATTTGATAAGATTTTGCTAAGAAAATTATGCAAATATATGTGCAAAACCTGCGAGATTCTTCAAATATATGTGAAATACCTACAAAAACCATTAGCTCACCCTTTCACAATCACTGCTAAAGTGTTTTTTCATAATGCTCATAAAAGTAAATATCATATATTGTGAACAAAATCATAAATGAAATTGTGGAACCTTAGAAAATCACTACATGAATTTGAATTATGGAATGGTGATATACCTCGTTGAAACCAATGAAAACATAGGCTTATAAATGCATATTTGCTTTGATAGATTTCTTATGAAATTCACCTCGAGAAAATTTTTCCTGAGAATGATATATTGTTAAAAGAGTGAAGAAGTTAGCAGTATTGATTCGGAAAATTTTCCTCACTCGTATTCAGCTTTCTTTTGTATTTTCCCAATACCAGGAAACAAGTGACAACTAATCAGCTTGCCAAGGTTAGTATTTGTATGTCACTTGAATATGGAGTAATATTACGGGCAAGTTTACTTACCACATAAGCATTTCCAGTTTGCTTGTAAATTTCAGGCAAGCGAATTCCAGAAGTTCAGACGATTGAAATATTCTAAATCGAAATATTCTGCAAACACAGAGGAGTACTTATCAGACTTTGCCAAAAGGTGGAGTGAGTGCGTTTCGCTAACCACAAGAAGATTTAGTTACGAAGAACGAGTCATGTCATGCTAGTCACGTGTCACGTGTTAGGTGTGTAATGCATAGATTGTATGTTTGTTGAACTAAGATCCACCTGCCCAAGTGTGGTCGGGGGCAGAAAAAGAAGACTGCTAGCTACGTAAGCTAAATAAGCCATACATGACAGTCACTGAAATGTTGGCTCACTACGCATGCATCTCTTACCCTCCCGGTACCCAGGCAGGGTGTGCCGATGTGTGGTCAGTGGCTGCCTACTACCTACAGGAGAGGGACAGTTTTACTCAGATATCTCCCGATCTCTCAGCATTTCATGACCGTACCTGCCCTGCTCAGGCTTCTCATTGACTAACTTCAAGAGCTGTGCTTCTCTAGTGACCTGTTCGGGACATCACCTTGACGCGTTTTCACTTGCAACTCTCAAACTGAGTTACCGTTTTCGCAAGTTGCTAGAAGAATAATTGAGTTACATCCAGCCAAATACACAGACCCGGAGTGTGTTCCCACAAGCCTCACAATCAGAGAGCGTTGCCACAGTCCACGCGCTGTCAGAGGGTGTATTGCAACGAACCACATACTGAGTTGGAGTTCGTTGCTATAAATGACATGCTGTCTGAGTATTAGTCTATGTCTATCAGCGAATCAGAGTACAGTACCAGGAACTGTAAGTACAGCCAAAGTGTGCCGCTACGAGCCACGCTCAGGGGCGGAGTGAGTTGCCGCAAGCCACTCAGAGAGTAAATGTGTGGGATCATGAGCCATACAAAGAGTCGGAATGTGTTGCCATGGGTCACACACAGTGTCAGAACGTGTTACCACGAGTAACACACTGACTTGAAGTGTACTGCCATGAACCAGATTCCTAGCCAGAGCATACACGTCACCTGCTGGGACACTGGGAATATCACAAGTGGGCCGGAACACTGGACAACGGCGAGAGCAACAACACAAGAGTCAGGAGTCTGGGAGAGTCTCTCACCATTTGCATAAAGTAATTACACTGTTACAGCTGAATGCTCTCGCCACATGTCAATAACTCGGCATTTATTTGCGTCGGGGGCTTGGACGTCGGGGGCTTGGACGTCGGGGGCTTGGACGTCGGGGGCTTGGACGTCGGGGGCTTCGACGTCGGGGGTTTGGACTTCGGGGGCTTGGACGTCGGGGGCTTGGACGTCGGGGGCTTGGACGTCGGGGGCTTGGACGTCGGGGGCTTGGACGTCGGGGGCTTGGACGTCGGGGGCTTGGACGTCCAGCTTGTTCTTTTGTTTCGCAGGAGCTCCGTAGTTGTGCGTCATGACGGTCCTTAGACATGTTCCTACGTTCTAGCTTTATAAACCTAAGAATCATTTTACTTCGAATCGTTCTCAGTTAATCATTACCAAAGACTGAACATTGTATCTAGCGCCTTCACTTTTTATTGATGTATACATTTGTTCATCACATTACGATTTTCATTGTTTCATGTTTCGTTAACACATCACAATATGAAGACGTTTTGTATCTTTGTTTTACATACACGTCATGTGCTTTCAGAGAAAGTCGTTGATTATCAGAAAATAAGTGATTATATGATTTAAGGATGTTAGAGTACGAATCTCATGACAATAAGTGACTTAGTAGAGACTATTCTGCCGGGGATCACAGCATCTGTGTCTCATATCATAGGCATAACCTTATAACGAGATGGTGCCCATACCCCTGTATTATACTATGATATCCATATTTTTCGGTATGTAATATCCTTTATATCTGTAACATGGTAGCTTTCACACCCCTGTCTCACGTTATGACCTCGTGAACCCTGCATCATCACGTCATAATCTGTGCATCATTATACTTCCTCATGAGTTTCATATTCCTGCATCAAGTCATAACCTCTACACTCTGGTTTCATAACGTGACCTCCACACGCCCGTATACCATGTCATAGCCAGTCCATTGTATCATATACTAAACGTTGGATCCATGTCATAAACAATAAAAAAGGAACAGACTCAGTGATCACGAATTCCGATACCTATCTACTGTACACGCGTTAACTGAATTCATGTTTACTTGTAACTACGCGTTATGACTGAGGTCTGAACGTATTGCCTTCCTTCGTTCCAGCATCACTGTACTGTGCTTAACTGCCACATACATTGGCCACCAGTCTCTACTCACTGAGAAGTATTATTTATGATTATTGGTTGTTTTCAACCGGCAATTGTATCGTAACTCTAACGAGACAAAATCTTATCATTTTTTCCTTGAGGAAGAGAACATTCATGTCTCTTGTCCAGTGATTTCTTACAAAGAAGTTTTACGTTTTCAGTTTCCTTTTTAGTTCAATTAGGTCTCATTCATTTGAACGTAGTGGCATTGAATAGAATTTCCGTGAACAAACTGGTTACTCAAATACCAAAGAGCATTATAAAAACATACTACTACTTGTTTTTATACTGAATATACATCACTCGGCTCAAACTCGTACTTAAAGCATAAGAATTGAAAACTAAAGGCCAATCAGCTCGCGCTACATTTTCCTGAAATCAATGGTCGTCAGTAATATAAAGGAATATTAACTATGCTGAGAAAAAAAGAGAGGTTATTAAGTCTGTGAACTTCAGGTTTTAGTCAGTTCCGTTACGTAGGTCCTGATTTTTGCTTATTAATGTTCAATAGCATGTGAGTAGGATTCATTGAAGAAGGAATTTTATAATCAGGAAATCAGGTTAATTACTTTTCTTCTAGCGAAGCTTTTTGTAGCACACCTGAGAATGACTTCTTCCCGTTGTCTCTACCACTGCTCAGCACAGAGAGGAAATGAAAATATCCAAAATTTAGTAAACACTGACTGGTGAAATCATGTCAGAGCTCCGACATAGAAAACTTCTGATGAATTCCTCCCCAGTTGCTTTTAAATTGGTTTTGGCTGAGTTGATTATTGTTGCGTCCTTGAGGCAAGCTTCACGGAATTTGTTTTGAAAGCTGTCGGTGAAGATCTCTGGCAGCGATGTTTCGTAAAAGAACAATATTTTCGTCTCGAAGCTCCAGCCATCCCACAGCAGTTGATCGTAACGTGTTTACCGTCTCCTACGAAGTATGAATCTGGTACGTTCTCGATGTAGATTTTTTTTTTTTCTCCTTTTAAAGAATAGAGAGTAGCATTTGGTTTATATACGACTGCTTTTAGCCAACAGGTGTAAAGTTGCCTTACACATAGCATTACTGTATATTGTATATGGTATATTGTCTTGCATTATTAATTTATCATGTATGGTACGTATTCCTATTCTTGGCATGGCATTACAATATATCATATATGATAAACTTTCTTGTACTTAGCATTATATCATATCATAGTATATATTCTTGCACACCGTCACTGTATATCATATATCGTATATGTTCTTACACTTAGTGTTGCTGTATATCATATCTGGTATATTTTCTTACACTAGCATCACTGTTTATCATATATAGTATTTCTTCTTATACTTAACATTATTTTATGTCATGTACGGTATGTATTTTTAAACTTAGCATTACTGTATATCATATATGGCATATTTTCTTACACTTAGTAGAACTGTATAACATACATGGTATATTTTCTTAAACTTAGCTTTCTGACTGTAAGTCATATGTAGTATATTTTCTTAAACTTAGCATCACTATATGTTATATATGATACATTTTCTTAAACTTAGACTTACTCTTTGTTATACATAGCATAATTTCTTGCAATTTTAGCCTTACTCTATATCATATATTGCTACTATACTGATACACTACATATGGTACATTTTCCTACAGCGATTTTACTTTGACATATGATATGGGTTTAGGCTTGATAACTTTTGTTATTGATATCAATTATTTATTCCAATAAAACCATTATATTCAGCACACCATGTAAATACATTACCTTTACATACATCTTTCCAAAGCAGAGTTTTAGTGCATGAATCATCGAGGTTATTTGCAGTGATCATAGCTAATTCTCTCCATATCTTCTATTGGTTTTCAGTGAAAACCATAAGTATCATTCAGCTACATACACAAATAGATATACATACACATGCATACACGTACAAACACTTGCACGCATAAACATCGTATTCAGGAGGACACGCCAGGATTGTCATCTTGGAGTATATATTTGTGTGGATAATTACTCATTTGTAATTACCTCGTTGTGCTGTATGGCGAATGAGCTTCACACTTATGGTGCCCCATCTCCTGTGTGTGTGTGTGTGTGTGTGTGTGTGTGTGTGTTTAGGTTAACGAGAGCTAGATTCTACCTAACTACTTACCTACATACTTACATATATACATACATACATACATTTAAGTATCTACGAAAACATTTCGCCAAAATGGCAGGACGAGCACGAAGTGTTCACTTTCTGCCTTGCTTCTTCATTTATGTTGTTTCCCTCCGCCAAGCCTCTGAAGCTGTCTATTCGCGGTTCATCTAGGATTAGGTTCAGTCTTGAGTTTACTTTCCCTCTGAACGCTTCTGCTTTCGTACCGTGCATGCCTGTGTATCTTTCCTAAAATCACATCATATGATATCTCAAGCTTATTTGCAGGAGCCTCAGGTATTTCCATCTGATATCTTTTTAGATATGTTATTAGGAATCATTCTTGACTTGTTTAGTCTGGGTCTTCCTTACTGTGATGCTTTTATGTCGAGAACGTTTCTCTTTATGGCTTTTATATACTGCCACCCCTTAGTGGTCATGTATCTCTCCCTACTTTGTAGACTGTAGAGTTTAAGCTTTTCAACCTCTCATGGTAATTTATATGTTTTAGACCATCAATTTTCCTGTGAAGTGCTTCTGTATTCTAACCACCTTGTTTATCTCAATCTGTTTAAGTGTTTAGACTATACAAGACAGCAGTATTCTGTTGTGCTTCTTAAATATCTACACGTTTAACATTTTCATTATAACTCTTTGTCACTTGTTGTGATAGTTTTCATTATCATATCGCTCATTCTGTGGCTTGAGAGAGCGTTATCTTGTTAACGTGCTCGCTGATCAATATCTTCTCCGCGATCATAGCAGCCAAGTTTTTGACACTTTTCTCTTTAGGTCTTACCTCTGATAGGAAAGTGCCGATAATATTTCAAAACCTTCCATGATTTAGTTTTACAAGTTTCCTGTCAGAAATATACATTAGTTTCTCTTCAAGATCTCTCTCTAATTTTTCTTGATCTTTTGCTCCCATTGTTTGAATTAACCTTCCTGTCATCTGCAAAACATCTGATTATACTCTCCTTAACATCTCAGTCTTTGTCTGAACCATAATTGCAGAGAAAGTTTTGTTCAAGCTTCTATGTTTTTTAGTGTGACTATGATTACTCATATATATATATATATATATATATATATATATATATATATATATATATATATATATATATATATATCATACTATACTATTCGCCATTTCCCGCGATAGCGAGGTAGCGTTAAGAACAGAGGACTGGGCCTTTTTTGGAATATCCTCACCTGGCCCCCTCTGTTCCTTCTTTTGGGAAAAGAAAAAAAAAAAAAAAAAAAATATATATATATATATATATATATATATATATATATATATATATATATATATATTTTTTTTTTTTTTTTTTTTTTTTTTTATACTTTGTCGCTGTCTCCCGCGTTTGCGAGGTAGCGCAAGGAAACAGACGAAAGAAATGGCCCAACCCCCCCCCCCCATACACATGTACATACACACGTCCACACACGCAAATATTCATACCTACACAGCTTTCCATGGTTTACCCCAGACGCTTCACATGCCTTGATTCAATCCACTGACAGCACGTCAACCCCTGTATACCACATCGCTCCAATTCACTCTATTCCTTGCCCTCCTTTCACCCTCCTGCATGTTCAGGCCCCGATCACACAAAATCCTTTTCACTCCATCTTTCCACCTCCAATTTGGTCTCCCTCTTCTCCTCGTTCCCTCCACCTCCGACACATATATCCTCTTGGTCAATCTTTCCTCACTCATTCTCTCCATGTGCCCAAACCACTTCAAAACACCCTCTTCTGCTCTCTCAACCACGCTCTTTTTATTTCCACACATCTCTCTTACCCTTACGTTACTTACTCGATCAAACCACCTCACACCACACATTGTCCTCAAACATCTCATTTCCAGCACATCCATCCTCCTACGCACAACTCTATCCATAGCCCACGCCTCGCAACCATACAACATTGTTGGAACTACTATTCCTTCAAACATACCCATTTTTGCTTTCCGGGATAATGTTCTCGACTTCCACACATTTTTCAAGGCTCCCAAAATTTTCGCCCCCTCCCCCACCCTATGATCCACTTCCGCTTCCATGGTTCCATCCGCTGACAGATCCACTCCCAGATATCTAAAACACTTCACTTCCTCCAGCCTCTCACCATTCAAACTCACCTCCCAATTGACTTGACCCTCAACCCTACTGTACCTAATAACCTTGCTCTTATTGACATTTACTCTTAACTTTCTTCTTCCACACACTTTACCAAACTCCGTCACCAGCTTCTGCAGTTTCTCACATGAATATATATATATATATATATATATATATATATATATATATATATATATATATATATATATATTGCAGTTTCTCACATGAATATATATATATATATATATATATATATATATATATATATATATATATATATATATATATATATATATATATATATATATATGTATATATATATATATATATATATATATATATATATATATATATATATATATATATATATATATATTTCCCTGGGGATAGAGGAGAAAGAATACTTCCCACGCATTCCACGCGTGTCGTAGAAGGCGACTAAAGGGAACGGGAGCTGGGGGCTAGAAACCCTCCCCTCCTTGTATTTTAACTATCTAAATGGGGAAACAGAAGAAGGAGCCATGTTGGGAGTCTTCATCCTCCTCGAAGGCTCAGATTAGGGTGTCTAAATGTGTGTGGATGTAACCAAGATGAGAAAAAAGGAGAGATAGTAGTAGTTTTGAGGAAAGGAACCGGGATGTTTTGGCTCTGAGTGAAACGAAGCTCAGGGGTAAAGGGGAAGAGTGATATGGGAATGTCTTGGGAATAAAATCAGGGGTTGGTGAGAGGACAAAAGCAAAGGAAGGAATAGCAATACTCCTGAAGCAGGAGTTATGGGAGTATGTGATAGAGTGTAAGAAAGTAAACAGTAGATTGATATGGGTAAAACAGAAAGTAGATGGAGAGAGATGGGTGATTGTTGGGGCCTATGCACCTGGGGATGAAAAGAAAGATCATGAGAGGCAAGTGTTTTGGGAGCAGCTGAGTGAGTTGGTTGGCTGCTTTGATGCACGAGACTGGGTTATAGTGATAGGTGATTTGAATGCAAAGGTGTGTAATTTGGCAGTTGAGGGTATAATTGTTACATGGGGTGTTCAGTGTTGTAAATGAAAATGGTGAAGAGCTTCTAAATTTGTTTGCTGAAAAAGGACTGGTGATTGGGAATATCTTGTTTAAAAGAAAGATATACATAAGTATACGTATGTAAGTAGCAGAGATGGCCAGAGAGCACTAATGGATTTCGTCTTAATTGATAGGTGCGTGAAAGAGAGACTTTTAGATGTTAATGTGCTGAGAGGGGCAACTGGAGGGATGTCTAATCATTATCTTGTGAAGGCGAAGGTGAAGATTTGAAGAGGAAAAAGGAGAGGATGCTGGGGTGAACAAAGTAGTGAGAGTAACTGAGCTTAGGAAGGAGACTTGTGTGAGGAAGTACCAGGAGATATTGAGTGCGGAATGGAAAGAGGTGAGAGCAAATGACTTCAGGGGAATGGGGGAGGACTTTGATGTATTTAGGGAAGCAGTGATAGCTTACACGAAAGATGCTTGTGGCATGAGGAAGATGGGAGGTGGGCAGATTGGAGAGGGTAGTGGTTGGTGTGATGAAGAAATAAGATTATTAGTGAAAGAGAAGAGAGAGAGGCATTTGAACGTTTTTTGCAGGGAAGTAGTGCGAATGACTGGGAGATGTGTAAAAGAAAGAGGCAAGAGGTCAAGAGAAAGGTGCAAGAGGTGAAAAAGAGGGCAAATGAGAGTTGGGGTAAGAGAGTATCATTGAATTTTAGGGGGAATAAAAAGATGTTTTGGAAGGAGGTAAATAAATTGCGTAAGACAACAGAACAAATGGGAACATCGGTGAAGGGGGCTAATGGGAAGGTGTAGTCGTAAAGTGAGGAGATGGAGTGAGTATGTTGAAGGTTTGATGATAGAGTGGTAGATATAGGGTGTTTTGGTCGAGGTGGTGTGCAAAGTGAGAGGGTCAGGGAGAATGGTTTGGTAAACAGAGAAGAGGTAGTGAAAGCTTTGCGGAAGATGAAAGTCAGCAAAGCGGTGGGTTTGGAGGGTTTTGCAGTGGAATTTATCAAAAAAGGGGATGACTGTTGTTGATTGGTTGTTGAGGATATTCATTGTATGTATGGTTCATGGTGAAGTGCCTGAGGATTGACGAAATGCATGCATAGTGCCATTATACAAAGGCAAAGGGGATAAAGGTGAGTGTTCAAACTACAGAGGTATTAGTTTGTTGAGTATTCCTGGGAAATTATATGAGAGGGTATTGAGAGTGTTAAGGGATGTACAGAGCATCAGATTGGGGAAGAGGAGTGTGGTTTCAGAAGTGGTAGAGGATGTGTGGATCAAGTGTTTGCTTTGAAGAATGTATGTGAGAAATACTTCGAAAAGCAAATGGATTTGGATGTAGCATTTATGGATCTGGAGAAGACATATGATACAGTTGATAGAGATGCTTTGTGGTAGGTATTAAGAGTATATGGTGGAGGAGAGTTACTCGAAGTGAAAAGTTTCTATCAAGGATGTAAGGCATGCGTATGTGTAGGAAGAGAGGAAAGTGATTGGTTCCCAGTGATTTTCGGATTGCAGCAGGGGTGCGTGATGTCTCCATGGTTGTTTAATTTGTTTATGGATGGGGTTGTTAGGGAGGTGAATGCAAGAGTTTTGGAAAGAGGGGCAAGTATGCAGTCTGTTGTGGATGAGAGGTCTTGGGAGTAATTCAGTTTTTGGTCGCTGATGATACAGCGCTGGTGGCTGATTTGGGTGAGAAACTGCAGAAGAAAAGAAAGTTGAGAGTAAAATTGAATAGGATCAAGGTTATTAGGTTCTGTAGGATTGAGGGATAAGTTAATTTGGAGGTAAGTTTGAATGGAGAAAAAGTGGAGGAAGTGAAGTGTTTTAGATATCTGGAAGTGGATTTAGCAGAGGATGGAACCATGGACGCGGAAGTGCGTTACAAGGTGGGGAGAGGGCGATAATCTGGGAGCGTTGAAGAATGTGTCGAAGGCGAGAACGTTATCTCGGAGAGCAAGTATGGGTATGTTTGGAGGAATTGTGGTTCCAACAATGTTATATGGTGCGAGGCGTGAATGTATTGGAAATGAAATGTTTAAGGACAATATGTGGTATGTGGTAGTTTTATCGAGTAAGTAATGAAAGGGTAAGAGAGATGTGTGGTAATAAAAAGAGTGTGGTTGAGAGAGGAGAAGAGGGTGTACTGAAATGGTTTGGTCACATGGAGAGAATGAGATTGACAAAGAGGATATACAAGATAAGTGGGAGACCAAATTGGATGTGGAAGGATGGAGTGAAAACGATTTTGAGCGATCGGAGCCTGAACATGCAGGAGGGTGAAAGGCGTGCAAGGAATAGAGTGAACTGGAACGATGTGGTGTACTGGGCTCGACATGCTGTCAATGGATTGAACCAAGGGAATGTGAAGAGTCTAGGGTAAACCATGAAAAGTTTTGTGGGGCCTGGATGTGGAAAGGGAGCTGTGTTTTCGGTGCATTACACATGACAGATAAGGACTGAGTGTGAACGAATGTGGTCTTTGTTCTTTTCTTAGCGCTACCTCGCGCGCCCTGGGGGGGGGGGGGGGGGGGGGTGTCGTTAGAGTGTGGTTAGGTGACGACGAGACTGGATGAAGGCAGCAAGTGTGGATGTGTGCACGTGTATATATGTATATGTCTGTGTATGTATATGCATGTATGTATACGTTGAAATGTATAGGTACGTATATGTGCGTTTGTGGGCGTTTATGTATATACATGTGTATGTGGGTGGGTTGGGCCATTCTTTCGTCTGTTTCCTTGTGTTACTTCGCTTACGCGGGAGACAGTGACTAAATATAATGAGCAAAAAATAAATAGATATTTCTTCTAATCCACAGATGAATGAAACACCATAAGTTCCCGAGTACGCTTTCGTGCAATGATCACGTCATCATGGGAGATGTGAGAAAGAAATGTAACAGACAGTTGATATACAAGGAAGATACGTAGCTAGGACGCAATTAGAGAAACAGATTTTATGAAATGGTGTCCTATTTACGTCTCTTCCTTGTATCAACTGACTGTTATAATTCTTGTATATCACCTGATTATGTGATCATTGTACGCAAGTACACTTGAAAACTTATCGTGTTTCATTTCCTCTTGGATTTGAAAGAATTTACTTGATTACGCACTTAATTGTGATCTTTTCCTCTTATATATATATATATATATATATATATATATATATATATATATATATATATATATATATATATATTGCTTTGTCGCTGTCTCCAGCGTTAGCGAGGTAGCGCAAGGAAACAGACGAAAGAATGGCCCAACCTACCCACATACACATGTATATACATACACGTCCACACACGCAAATATACATACCTATACTTCTCAACGTACACATATGTATATACACACACAGACATATACATATATACACATGTACATAATTCATACTGCCTGCCTTTATTCATTCCCATCGCCACCCCGCCACACATGAAAAGACAACCTCCTCCCCACTCATGTGTGCGAGGTAGCGCTAGGAAAAGACAACAAAGGCCCTATTCGTTCACACTCAGTCTCTAGCTGTCATGTAATAATGCACCGAAACCACAGCTCCCTTTCCACATTCAGGCCCCACAGAACTTTCCATGGTTTACCCCAGACGCTTCACATGCCCTGGTTCAATCCATTGACAGCACGTCGACCCCGGTATACCACATCGTTCCAATTCACTCTATTCCTTGCACGCCTTTCACCCTCCTGCATGTTCAGGCCCTGGTCACTCAAAATCTTTTTCACTCCATCTTTCCACCTCCAATTAGGTCTCCCACTTCTCCCCGTTCCCTCCGCCTCTGACACATATATCCTCTTGATCAATCTTTCCCCACTCATTCTCTCCATGTGTGTGCCCAAACCATTTCAAAACACCCTCTTCTGCTCTCTCAACCACACTCTTTTTATTTCCACACATCTCTCTTACTCTTACATTACTTACTCGGTCAAACCACCTCACGCCACACATTGTCCTCAAACATCTCATTTCCAGCACATCCACCCTCCTATGCACAACTCTATCCATAGCCCACGCCTCGCAACCATACAACATTGTTGGAACCACCATTCCTTCAAACATACCCGATTTTGCTTTCCGAGACAATGTTCTCGACTTCCAAACATTCTTCAAGGCTCCCAGGATTTTCATCCCCTCCCCACCCTATGATTCACATCCGCTTCCATGGTTCCATCCGCTGCCAGATCCACTCCCAGATATCTAAAACACTTTACTTCCTCCAGTTTTTCTCCATCCAAACTCACCTCCCAATTGACTTGACCCTCAACCCTACTGTACCTAATAACCTTGCTCTTATTCACATTTACTCTTATTTTTCTTGTTTCACACACTTTACCAAACTCAGTCACCAGCTTCGGCAGTTTCTCACATGAATCAGCCACCAGCGCTGTATCATCGGCGAACAACAACTGACTCACTTCCCAAGCTCTCTCATCCACAACAGACTTCATACTTGCCCCTCTTTCCAAAACTCTTGCTTTCACCTCCCTAACAACCCCATCCATAAACAAATTAAACAACCATGGAGACATCACACACCCCTGCCGCAAACCTACATTCACTGAGAACCAATCACTTTCCTCTCTTCCTACACGTACACATGCCTTACATCCTCGATAAAAACTTTTCACTGCTTCAAACAACTTGCCTCCCACACCATATATTCTTAATACCTTCCACAGAGCATCTCTATCAAATCTATCATATGCCTTCTCCAGATCCATGAATGCTACATACAAATCCATTTGCTTTTCTAAGTATTTCTCACATACATTCTTCAAAGCAAACACCTGATCCACACATCCTCTACCACTCTGAAATCACACTGCTCTTCCCCAATCTGATGCTCTGTACATGCCTTCACCCTCTCAATCAATACCCTCCCATATAATTTCCCAGGAATACTCAACAAACTTATATCTCTGTAATTTGAGCTCTCGCTCTTATCCCCTTTGCCTTTGTACAATGGCACTATGCACGCATTCCGCCAATCCTCAGGCACCTCACCATGAGTCATACATACATTACCAACCAGTTAACAAGACAGTCACCCCCTTTTTTGATAAATTCCACTGCAATACCATCCAAACCTGCTGCCTTGCTGGCTTTCATCTTCGGCAAAGCTTTTACTATATATATATATATATATATATATATATATATATATATATATATATATATATATATATATATATATATATATATATATAAAATATATATATATATATATATATATATATATATATATATATATATATATATATATATATATATATATATATATATACATATATATATATATATATATATATATATATATATATATATATATATATATATGCACGAGACCGGGTTATAGTGATGGGTGATTTGAATGCAAAGGTGAGTAATATGGCAGTTGAGTGAATAATTGGTATACATGGGGTGTTCAGCGTTGTAAATGGAAATGGTGAACAGCTTGCAGATTTATGTGCTGAAAAAGGACTGGTGATTGGGAATACCTGGTTTAAAAAGCGAGATATACATAAGTATACGTATGTAAGTAGGAGAGATGGCCAGAGAGATTTATTGGATTACGTGTTAATTGACAGGCGCGCGAAAGAGAGACTTTTGGATGTTAATGTGCTGAGAGGTGCAACTGGAGGGATGTCTGATCATTGTCTTGTGGAGGCTAAGGTGAAGATTTGTATGGGTTTTCAGAAAAGAAGAGTGAATGTTGGGGTGAAGAGGGTAGTGAGAGTAAGTGAGCTTGGGAAGGAGACTTGTGTGAGGAAGTACCTGGATAGACTGAGTACAGATTGGAAAAAGGTGAGAACAATGGAAGTAAGGGGAGTGGGGGAGGAATGGGATGTATTTAGGGAATCAGTGATGGATTGCGCAAAAGATGCTTGTGGCATGAGAAGAGTGAGAGGTGGGTTGATTAGAAAAGGTAGTGAGTGGTGGGATGAAGGAGTAAGATTATTAGTGAAAGAGAAGAGAGAGGCATTTGGACGATTCTTGCAGGGAAAAAATGCAGTTGAGTGGGAGATGTATAAAAGAAAGAGACAGGAGGTCAAGAGAAAGGTGCAAGAGGTGAAAAAGAGGGCAAATGAGAGTTGGGGTAAGAGAGTATCATTAAATTTTAGGGAGAATAAAAAGATGTTTTGGAAGGAGGTAAATAAAGTGCGTAAGACAAGGGAGCAAATGGGAACTTCAGTGAAGGGCGCAAATGGGGAGGTGATAACAAGTAGTGGTGATGTGAGGAGATGGAGTGAGTATTTTGAAGGTTTGTTGAATGTGTTTGATGATAGAGTGGCAGATATAGGGTGTTTTGGTCGAGGTGGTGTGCAAAGTGAGAGGGTTAGGAAAAATGATTTGGTAAGCAGAGAAGAGGTAGTAAAAGCTTTGCGGAAGATGAAAGCCGGCAAGGCAGCAGGTTTGGATGGTATTGCAGTGGAATTTATTAAAAAATGGGGTAACTGTATTATTGACTGGTTGGTAAGGTTATTTAATGTATGTATGACTCATGTTGAGGTGCCTGAGGACTGGCGGAATGCGTGCATAGTGCCATTGTACAAAGGCAAAGGGGATAAGAGTGAGTGCTCAAATTACAGAGATATAAGTTTGTTGAGTATTCCTGGGAAATTATTTGGGAGGGTATTGATTGAGAGGGTGAAGGCATGTACAGAGCATCAGATTGGGGAAGAGCAGTGTGGTTTCAGAAGTGGTAGAGGATGTGTGGATCAGGTGTTTGCTTTGAAGAATGTATGTGAGAAATACTTAGAAAAGCAAATGGATTTGTATGTAGCATCTATGGATCTGGAGAAGGCATATGGTAGAGTTCATAGAGATGCTCTGTTGAAGGTATTAGGAATATATGGTGTGGGAGGAAAGTTAGAAGCAGTAAAAATCTTTTATCGAGGATGTAAGGCATGTGTACGTGTAGGAAGAGAGGAAAGTGATTGGTTCTCAGTGAATGTAGGTTTGCGGCAGGGGTGTGGGATGTCTCCATGGTTGTTTAATTTGTTTATGGTTGGGGTTGTTAGGGAGGTGAATGCAAGAGTTTTGGAAAGAGGGGCAAGTATGAAGTCTGTTGGGGATGAGAGAGCTTGGGAAGTGAGTCAGTTGTTCGCTGATGATACAGCGCTGGTGGCTGATTCATGTAAGAAACTGCAGAAGCTGGTGACTGAGTTTGGTAAAGTGTGTGAAAGAAGAAAGTTAAGAGTAAATGTGAATAAGAGCAAGGTAATTAGGTACAGTAGGGTTGAGGGTCAAGTCAATTGGGAGGTGAGTTTGAATGGAGAAAAACTGGAGGAAGTAAAGTGTTTTAGATATCTGGGAGTGGATCTGGCAGCGGATGAAACCATGGAAGCGGAAGTGGTTCATAGGGTTGGGGGAGGGGGCGAAAATCCTGGGAGCCTTGAAGAATGTGTGGAAGTCGAGAACATTATCATGGAAAGCAAAAATGGGTATGTTTGAAGGAATAGTGGTTCCAACAATGTTGTATGGTTGCGAGGCGTGGGCTATGGATAGAGTTGTGCGCAGGAGGATGGATGTGCTGGAAATGAGATGTTTGAGGACAATGTGTGGTGTGAGGTGGTTTGATCGAGTAAGTAACGTAAGGGTAAGAGAGATGTGTGGATATAAAAAGAGCGTGTTTGAGAGAGCAGAAGAGGGTGTTTTGAAATAGTTTGGGCACATGGAGAGAATGAGTGAGGAAAGATTGACCAAGAGGATATATGTGTCGGAGGTGGAGGGAACGAGGAGAAGAGGGAGACCAAATTGGAGGTGGAAAGATGGAGTGAAAAAGATTTTGTGTGATCGGGGCCTGAACATGCCGGAGGGTGAAAGTAGGGCAAGGAATAGAGTGAATTGGATCGATGTGGTATACCGGGGTTGACGTGCTGTCAGTGGATTGAATCAGGGCATGTGAAGCGTCTGGGGTAAACCATGGAAAGCTGTGTAGGTATGTATATTTGCGTGTGTGGACGTATGTATATACATGTGTATGGGGGTGGGTTGGGCCATTTCTTTCGTCTGTTTCCTTGCGCTACCTCGCAAATGCGGGAGACAGCGACAAAGCAAAAAAAAAAAAAAAAAAAAAAAATATATATATATATAAGGGAGAAAGAATACTTCCCACGTATTCCCTGCGTGTTGTAGAAGGCAACTAAAAGGGAAGGGAGCGGGGGGCTGGAAATCCTCCCCTCTCGTTTTTAATTTTCCAAAAGAAGGAACAGAGAAGGGGGCCAAGTGAGGATATTCCCTCAAAGGTTCAGGTTTCTGTTCTTAACGCTACCACGCTAACGCGGGAAATGGTGAATTGTTTAAAGAAAAAACAAATATATACAATCATTTATGTATGTATCTGCCTATGTTCGTGTGCCCCAGTGTCTTCACAAGCACCACTAACCACACATCCATTCATCCACTTTCCCAGTCAGGGTTCGTGCCTAAAAGCAATCTGCGGGCAGTCAACAGGACTAATGAAGGAAACTTTTAAACCGTCAGGGAAACTGATGGTCCGAAGGAAATCCTTTCTTTAACGTCCATTATCATGCTATGCATTAAAGTGATAGGAAAAGACTAATAGCTGGGTAAAGTAATTGACTTCACAGCGTAAATCCTCGTTAGGAATAACGATGATAGTTTCGATAAGTTAATATTTCCTTGAAGATGTGTCCTGTACTGCCAGGCTGTCGTGAATTTCTTGCTGTATTTACGAGAAGTAAGATGTGAAATTGTTTGGCAATCAAGGTAGGTATGTTTTTAATGCTTGTTCGCCTTTTCCTGTGTTTATGAGGAGCGCCAATAACGGATGAAGTATTGAGTTCATTCGCTCACATTCATTCTATAGATGTTGTTTGTAATGCATTGAACACGCAGCCTTTATCGACAATCAATCCCCACCGACCTTTCTGTAGTTTCTCCTGACCGCGTATACCATATCGCTCCAATTCACCGTATCTCGTCCACACCTTACACCCCCTTCCCCTGAATCTTTAAGCCCAGAGTACTCAAAACATTCACACTTTATTCTTCCAATTCCAGTTTGATCTCCCTGTTCTTGTCCCCTCCACTTCTGACACATATATCCTCTTTGTCAACCTCTCCTCACTCATTCTCTCCACATGCAAAACATTTCAGCACACCTTCAGCTCCACCAAACTAACTCTTATTTTGTCACCACTATATCGTTTCTTACTCGATCAACCTTCCCCACACCCCTTTTCGTCTTAAGATATTTTATTTCTAATACGTTCAACCTCTTCCGTACATTCTTTACTAGAACCCTAGCCTTGTATCTACACGACACTGTTAGGACTACTGTACCGTCAGACTTTATCATCTTTGTGCTCTCTGATGATGACTTTCCTTTCCACACATTCCTTGATGCACCCAAGACCTTTATCCTATGGCTCACTTCAGAGTCCATGGTTCCGATCGCTGACAGCCACATCAAGGTATCTTAAATACTTCATTTCCTCCTAGTTTTCTCCATTAAAACTCACACCCTACGTCATGTGTCCCTTTGTATTAACAACCTAATTGACTTATGTAAATGCACAAGTACTTTCAACTCTCTCTCTCTCTCTCTCTCTCTCTCTCTCTCTCTCTCTCTCTGTATATATATATATATATATATATATATATATATATATATATATATATATATATATATATATATATATTATCCCTGGAGATAGGGTAGAAAGAATACTTCCAACGTATTCCCTGCGTGTCTTAGAGGGCAACTAAAAGGGGAGGGAGCGGGGGGCTGGAAATCCTTCCCTCTCGTTTTTAATCTTCCAAAAGAAGGAACAGAGAAGGGGGCCCAGGGAGGATATTCCTTTACAGGCTCAGTACTCTGTTCTTGATGCTACCTCGCTAACGCGGGAAATGGCAAATACTGTAGTATATATATATATATATATATATATATATATATATATATATATATATATATATATATATATATATATATATATTTTCTTTTTTTTTTTTTCTTTTTTTGCTTTGTCGCTGTCTCCCGCGTTTGCGAGGTAGCGCAAGGAAACAGACGAAAGAAATGGCCCAACCATACTCTTTCCCCACAATTCTTATTTGCCCTCTTTTTCACCTCTTGCACCTTTCTCTTGACCCCCTTCCTCTTTCTTTTATACATCTCCCAGTCATTTGCATTATATCCCTGCAAAAATCGTCCAAATGCCTCTCCCTTGTCTTTCACTAATAATCTTATTTATTCATCCCACCACTCACTACCCTTTCTAATTTGTCCACCTTCCACGCTTCTCACCACAAGCATCCTTTGCGCAAGCCATCATTGCTTCCCTAAATACATCCCATTCCTCCCCCACTCCCCTTACGTCCATTGTTCCCACCTTTTTCCATTCTTTATTCAGTCTCTCCTGGTACTTCCTCACACAAGTCTCCTTCCCAAGCTCACTTACTCTCACCAGTCTCTTTACCCCAACATTCTCTCTTCATTTCTAAAACCACTACAAATCTTCACCTTCGCTTCTACAAGATAATGATCAGACATACCTCCAGTTGCACCTCTCAGTACGTTAACATCCAAAAGTCTCTTTCGCGCGCCTATCAATTAACACGTAATCCAATAACGCTCTCTGGCCATCTCTCCTACTTACATACGTATACCTATGTATATATCTCTTTTTACACCAGGTATTCCCAATCGCCAGTCCTTTTTCAACACATAAGTCTACAAGCTCTTCACCATTTTCATTTACAATACTGAGCACCCTATGTACGCCAATTATTCCCTCAACTGCCACATTACTCACCTTTGCATTCAAATCACCCATCACTATAACCCGGTCTCGTGCATCAAAACTACTAACACACTCACTCAGCTGCTCGCAAAGCACTTGTCTCTAATGATCTTTCTTCTCATGCTCAGGTGCATAGGCACCGATAATCACCCAACTCTCTGCATCCACTTTCAGTTTTACCCATATCAATCTACAATTTACTTTCTTACACTCTATCACATACTCCCACCACTCCTGTTTCAGGAGTAGTGCTATTCCTTCCCTTGCTCTTGTGCTCACACTAACCCCTGACTTTACTCCCAAGACATTCCCAAACCACTCTTCCCGTTTACCCTTGAGCATCGTTTCACTCAGAGCCAAAAATTCCAGGTTCCTTTCCTCAAAGATACTATCTATCTCTCCTTTTTTGTCATCTTGATTACATCCACACACATTTAGACACCCCAATCTGAGCCTTCGAGGATTATGAGCACTCCCCGCGTGACTCCTTCTGTTTCCTCTTTTAGAAATTTAAAACACAAGGAGGGGAGGATTTCCAGCCCCCGCTTCCGTCCCCTTTATTCTCCTTCTACGACACGTGAGGAATGCGATGGAAGTATTCTTTCGCCCCTGTCCCCAGATATATATATATATATATATATATATATATATATATATATATATATATATATATATATATATCACACACACCCCTGCCGCAAACCTACATTCACTGAGAACCAATCACTTTCCTCTCTTCCTACACGTACACATGCCTTACATCCTCGATAAAAACTTTTCACTGCTTCTAACAACTTGCCTCCCACACCATATATTCTTAATACCTTCCACAGAGCATCTCTATCAACTCTATCATATGCCTTCTCCAGATCCATAAATGCTACATACAAATCCATTTGCTTTTCTAAGTATTTCTCACATACATTCTTCAAAGCAAAAACCTGATCCACACATCCTCTACCACTTCTGAAACCACACTGCTCTTCCCCAATCTGATGCTCTGTACATGCCTTCACCCTCTCAATCAATACCCTCCCATATAATTTACCAGGAATACTCAACAAACTTATACCTCTGTAATTTGAGCACTCACTCTTATCCCCTTTGCCTTTGTACAATGGCACTATGCACGCATTCCGCCAATCCTCAGGCACCTCACCATGAGTCATACATACATTAAATAACCTTACCAACCAGTCAACAATACAGTCACCCCCTTTTTTAATAAATTCCACTGCAATACCATCCAAACCTGCTGCCTTGCCGGCTTTCATCTCCATGGTTGTTTAATTTGTTTATGGATGGGGTTGTTAGGGAGGTGAATGCAAGAGTTTTGGAAAGAGGGGCAAGTATGAAGTCTGTTGGGGATGAGAGAGCTTGGGAAGTGAGTCAGTTGTGGAGGTGGAGGGAACGAGGAGAAGAGGGAGACCAAATTGGAGGTGGAAAGATGGAGTGAAAAAGATTTTGTGTGATCGGGGCCTGAACATGCAGGAGGGTGAAAGGAGGGCAAGGAATAGAGTGAATTGGAGCGATGTGGTATACCGGGGTTGACGTGCTGTCAGTGGATTGAATCAAGGCATGTGAAGCGTCTGGGGTAAACCATGGAAAGCTGTGTAGGTATGTATATTTGCGTGTGTGGACATATGTATATACATGTGTATGGGGGGGGGGGTTGGGCCATTTCTTTCGTCTGTTTCCTTGCGCTACCTCGCAAACGCGGGAGACAGCGACAAAGTATAATAATGATAAAAAAATAATATATATATATATATATATATATATATATATATATATATATATATATATATATATATATATATATATATATATATATATATGTTTGTGGAAAGAATCACAATTTTGCGCGTGATCTAGATATTCCTTTGAGTCCACGGGGAAAATCAAACACGATAAGTTCCCAAGCGCAGTTTCGTGGAATAATTACATCATCAGGGGAGACACAAGAGAGAAATATAAGTCAGTTGATATACATCAAAGAGACGAATCTAGGACGCCATTTGGTAAACATTTATACCAAATGTGTGTGTGTGTATGTGTGTCTCTGTGGTTGTATATATATATATATATATATATATATATATATATATATATATATATATATATATATATATATATATATATATATACATACATACATTTGAACAACAAATGACTCACTTCTCAATCCCTCTCATCCATAACCGACTGCGTACTTGCCCCTCTCTCCAAAACATTTGCATTCACCTCCATAATAACCCCATCCATAAAAAATCAAACAACCATGGAGACATCACGCCCCCCTGCCGCAAACCGACATTCACTGAGAACCAAACACTTTCCTCTCTTCCTACTCGTACACATGTCTTACATCCTCGTTAAGAATTTCACTGTTTCTAGCATCTTGCTTCCCACACCATACGCTCTTAATACCTTCCAAAGAGCATCTCTATCAACTCCATCATATGCCTTCTCCAGATCCATAAATGCTACATACAGATCCGTTTGTTTTTCTAAGTATTTCTCACATACATTCTCCAAAGAAAACACCTGATCCCCACATCCTCTACCACCACTTCTGAAACCACACCGCTCTTCCCCAATCTGATGTTCTGTACATGCCTTCACCCTCTCAATCATTACCCTCCCATATAATTTCCCAGAAATACTCAACAAATTTATACTTCTATAATTTGAACATTCATCCTTATTCCCTTCGCCTTTGTACAGTGGGACTATGCGTGCATTCCGCCAATCCTCAGGCACTACACCATGAGCCATACATACACTGAATACCCTCACCAACCAGTCAGCAACATAGTCACCCTCTTTTTTAATAAGTTCCACTGCAAAGCCATCCAAACCCGCCGCCTTTTCGTCTTTCACCTTCTGCAAAGCTTTCACTAAATCTTCTCTGTTTACCAAATCATTCTCCCTGACCCACTCAGTTCGCACACCACCTCGACCAAAACACCCTATATCTGCCACTGTATCATCTAACACATTCAACAATCTTTCAAAATACTCACTCCATCTCCTTTTCACATCACCACTACTTGTTATCACCTCCCCATTTGCCCCCTTCACTGAAGTTCCCATTTGTTCCCTTGTCTTACGCACTTTATTTACCTCCTTCCAAAAAATCTTTATATTCTCCCTAAAATTTAATGATATTCTCTCACCCCAACTCTCATTTGTCCTCTTTTTCACCTCTTTCATCTTTCTCTTGACGTCCAGCCTCTTTCTTTTATACATATCCCTGTTATTTGGAAAAATCGTCGAAATGACTTTTTCTTCTCTTTCACTATTAATCTTACTTCTTCATCCCACCACTCACTACCCTTTCTAATCTGCCCACCTCCTACCTTTCTCAGGCTACAAGCATTTTTTGCCCAAGCCATCACTGCTTCCCTAAATACATCCCATTCATCCCCCACTCCCCTTACGTCTTTTGCTCTCGCCTTTTTCCATTCTGCACTCAGTCTCTCCTGGTACTTCCTCATTCAAGTCTCTTTCTCAAGATCACTTACTCTCACCACTCTTTTTACCTCAACATTCTCTTCTTTTCTGAAAACCTCTACAAATCTTCACCTTCGCCTCCGGAAGATAATAATCAGACATCCCTCCAGTTGCACCTCTCAGTACATTGACATCCAAAAGTCTTCTTTCACGCACCTGTCTATAACACTTAATCCAATAACGCTCTTTGGCCGTCTCCCCTACTTACACAAGTATACTTATGTATATCTCTCTTTTTATACCAGGTATTCCCAATCACCAGTCCTTTTTCAGGATACAAATCTACAAGCTCTTCCCCATTACCATTTACAACACTGAACACCCCATGTACACCAATTATTCCCTCAACTGCCACATGACTCACCTTTGTATTCAAAGCACCCATCACTGTAACCCGGTCTCGTGCATCAAACCTGCTAACACACTTACTCAGCTGTTCCCAAAACACTTGCTCTCATGAGCTTTCTTCTCATGCCTAGGTGGATATGCAACAATAATCACCCATCTCTCTCCATCCACTTTCAGTTTTACCCATATCAATCTAGAGTTTAGTCTCTTCCACTCTATTAGAAACTCCCATAACTCCTGTTTTAGGAGTAGTGCTACTCCTTCCTTTCCTCTTGTCCTCACACCAACCCCTGACTTAACTCCCAAAACATTCCCAAACCACTCCTCCCCTTTACCCTTGAGCTTCGTTTCACTCAGAAACAAAACATCCAGGTTCCTTTCCTCAAATATACTACCTATCTCTCCTTTTTTGTCATCTTGGTTACATGCACACACAGTTAGACAACCCAATCTGAGTCTTCGAGGATTATGAGCACTCCCGCGTGACTCTATCTTCTGTTTCTCGTTTCAGAAAGTTAGAATACAAGGATGGGAGAGTTTCTTGCCCCCGGCTCCCGTCCCCTTTAGTCTCCTTCTACTACACGTAGGGAATTCGGGTGAGAAACTGCAGAAGCTGGTGACTGAGTTCGGTAATGTGTGGGAAAGAAGAAAGCTGAGAGAAAATGTGAATAAGAGCAAGGTTTTTAGGTTCAGTAGGGTTGAGGGACAAGTCAACTGGGAGGTAAGTTTGATGGAGAAAAACTGGAGGAAGTGAAATTTTTAGATATTTGGGAGTGGATTTGGCAGCGGATGGAACCATGGAAGCGAAAGTGAGTCACAGGGTGGGGGAGGGGGCGAAATTTCTGGGAGCGTTAGAAAATGTGTGGAAGGCGTGAACATTATCTCGGAAAGCAGAAATGGTTATGTTTGAAGGAATAGTTGTTCCAACAATGCTATATGGTTGCGAGGCGTGGGCTATAGATAGGGTTGTGCGGAGGAGGGTGGATGTGTTGGAAATGAGATGATTGAGAACAGTATATGGTGTGAGATGGTTTGATCGAGTGAGTAATGAAAGGGTAAGAGAGATGTGTGGTGATGAAAAAATGTGGTTGAGAGATCAGAAGAGGGTGTATTGAAATGGTACAGTCAAATGAAGAGAATGATTGAGGAAAGATTGACAAAGGGGATATATGTGTCAGAGTTGGAGGGAAGGAGGAGAAGTGGAAGATCGAATTGGAGGCGGAAGGATGGATTGAAAAAGA
>NC_092238.1:44382751-44394861 GCF_036320965.1 Panulirus ornatus | reverse complement strand
AAATCCGTCGCGCAGCAAACAGTTTGTCACAAAGTGGTGGCGCTAGGCATGGGGAGTGGAGCAACGGAAAAAGACGGAATCGTTCAGTTGGGTAGTGGCGCTCATATGGGAAGGGCTAGTTCAAGTACGCAATTGACATATCTGGAACAAAAAGGGTGTAGTAAGAACCAAATGCTCTGATACTTTATATCCTGAGCTCCTCCTCACATCAAACTGAGAGTGAAATGCTATTTACCTACGAATGACATCGAGATAATGGCAGTGAGTGACAAGATGACGAGTACACTAGCAGGTAAGTCATTGGTTTGCAAGGTTATCATTCTGTATTATATATATTACATATATATATATATATATATATATATATATATATATATATATATATATATATATATATATATATATATATATATATATATATATATATATATATATATATATGTTCCTCACGTGTCGTAGAAGGCGACAAGAGGGGACGGGAACGGGGGGCCAGAAATCCTCCCCTCCTTGTATTTCTAACTTTCTAAAAAATGGGAAACAGAAGGAGTCACGCGGGAAGTGCTCATCCTCCTCGTAGACTCAGATTGGGGTGTCTAAATGTGTGTGGATGTAACCAAGATGTGAAAAAAGGAGATATAGGTAGTATGTTTGAGGAAAGGAACCTGGATGTTTTGGCTCTGAGTGAAACGAAGCTCAAGGGTAAAGGGGAAGAGTGGTTTGGAAATGTCTTGGGAGTAAAGTCAGGGGTTAGTGAGACGACAAGAGCAAGGGAAGGAGTAGCAGTACTTCTGAAACAGGAGTTGTGGGAGTATGTGATAGAATGTAAGAAAGTAAATTCTCGATTAATATGGGTAAAACTGAAAGTTGATGGAGAGAGATGGGTGATTATTGGTGCATATGCGCCATATGGGCATGAGAAGAAAGATCATGAGAGGCAAGTGTTTTGGGAGTAGCTGAATGAGTGTGTTAGTGGTTTTGATGCACGCGACCGGGTTATAGTGATGGGTGATTTGAATGCAAATGTGAGTAATGTGGCAGTTGAGGGAATAATTGGTATGCATGGGGTGCTCAGTGTTGTAAATGGAAATGGTGAAGAGCTTGTAGATTTATGTGCTGAAAAAGGACAGGTGATTGGGAATTTCTGGTTTAAAAAGCGAGATATACATAAGTATACTTATAGATATTACATAAGTATACTTATGGATTACGTGTTAATTGACAGACGCGCGAAAGAGAGACTTTTGGATGTAAATGTGCTGAGAGGTGCAACTGGAGGGATGTCTGATCATTATCTTGTGGAGGCTAAGGTGAAGATTTGTATGGGTTTTCAGAAAAGAAGAGAGAATGTTGGGGTGAAGAGTGTGGTGAGAGTAAGTGAGCTTGGAAAGGAGACTTGTGTGAGGAAGTACCAGGAGAGACTGAGTACAGAATGGAAAAAGGTGAGAACAATGGAAGTAAGAGGAGTGGGGGAGGAATGGGATGTATTTAGGGAATCAGTGATGGATTGCGCAAAAGATGCTTGTGGCATGAGAAGCGTGGGAGGTGGGTTGATTAGAAAGGGTAGTGAGTGGTGGGATGAAGAAGTAAGATTATTAGTGAAACAGAAGAGAGAGGCATTTGGACGATTTTTGCAGGGAAAAAATGAAATTGAGTGGGAGATGTATAAAAGAAAGAGACAGGAGGTCAAGAGAAAGGGGCAAGAGGTGAAAAACAGGGCAAATGAGAGTTGGGGTGAGAGAGTATCATTAAATTTTAGGGAGAATAAAAAGATGTTTTGGAAGGAGGTAAATAAAGTGCGTAAGACAATGGAGCAAATGGGAACTTCAGTGAAAGGCGCAAATGGGGAGGTGATAAAAAGTAATGGTGATGTGAGAAGGAAATGGAGTGAGTATTTTGAAGGTTTGTTGAATGTGTTTGATGATAGAGTGGCAGATATAGGGTGTCTTGGTCGAGGCGGTGTGCAAAGTGAGAGGGTTAGGGAAAATGATTTGGTAAACAGAGAAGAGGTAGTTAAAGCTTTGCGGAATATGAAAGCCGGCAAGGCAGCAGGTTTGGATGGTATTGCAGAGGAATTTATGAAAAAAAAAAAAAAAAAGGGGGTGACTGTATTGTTGACTGGTTGGTAAGGTTATTTAATGTATGTATGACTCATGGTGAGGTGCCTGAGGATTGGCGGAATGCGTGCATAGTGCCATTGTACAAAGGCAAAGGGGATAAGAGTGAGTGCTCAAATTACAGAGGTATAAGTTGGTTGAGTATTCCTGGTAAATTATATGGGAGGGTATTGATTGAGAGGGTGAAGGCATGTACGGAGCATCAGATTGGGGAAGAGCAGTGTGGTTCCAGAAGTGGTAGAGGATGTGTGGATCAGGTGTTTGCTTTGAAGAATGTATGTGAGAAATACTTAGAAAAGCAAATGGATTTGTATGTAGCATTTATGGATCTGGAGAAGGCATATGATAGAGTTGATAGAGATGTTCTGTGGAAGGTATTAAGAATATATGGTGTGGGAGGCAAGTTGTGAGAAGCAGTGAAAAGTTTTTATCGAGGATGTAAGGCATGTGTACGTGTGGGAAGAGAGGAAAGTGATTGGTTTTCAGTGAATGTAGGTTTGCGGTAGGAGTGTGTGATGTCTCCATGGTTGTTTAATTTGTTTATGGATGGGGTTGTTAGGGAGGTGAATGCAAGAGTTTTGGAAAGAGGGGCAAGTATGAAGTCTGTTGTGGATGAGAGAGCTTGGAAAGTGAGTCAGTTGTTGTTCGCTGATGATACAGCGCTGGTGGCTGATTCATGTGAGAAACTGCAGAAGCTGGTGACTGAGTTTGGTAAACTGTGTGAAAGAAGAAAGTTAAGAGTGAATGTGAATAAAAGCAAGGTTATTAGGTACAGTAGGGTTGAGGGTCAAGTCAATTGGGAGGTAAGTTTGAATGGAGAAAAACTGGAGGAAGTAAAGTGTTTTAGATATCTGGGAGTGGATCTGACAGCGGATGGAACCATGGAAGCGGAAGTGAATCATTGGGTGGGGGAGGGGGCAAAAATCCTGGAAGCATTGAAGAATGTGTGGAAGTCGAGAACATTATCTCGGAAAGCAAAAATGTTTATGTTTGAAGGAATATTGGTTCCAACAATGTTGTATGGTTGCGAGGCGTGGGCTATGGATAGAGTTATGCGCAGGAGGGTGGATGTGCTGGAAATGAGATGTTTGAGGACAATGTGTGGTGTGAGGTGGTTTGATCGAGTAAGTAATGTAAGGGTGAGAGAGATGTGTGGAAACAAAAAGAGTGTGGTTGAGAGAGCAGAAGAGGGGGTTTTGAAATGGTTTGGGCACATGGAGAGAATGAGTGAGGAAAGATTGACCAAGAGGATATATGTGTCGGAGGTGGAGGGAACGAGGAGAAGTGGGAGACCAAATTGGAGGTGGAAAGATGGAGTGAAAAAGATTTTGAGTGATCGGGGCCTGAACATGCAGGAGGGTGAAAGGCGGGCAAGGAATAGAGTGAATTGGATCGATGTGGTATACCGGGGTTGACGTGCTGTCAGTGGATTGAATCAGGGCATGTGAAGCGTCTGGGGTAAACCATGGAAGGTTGTGTGGGGCCTGGATGTGGAAAGGGAGCTGTGGTTTCGGGCATTATTGCATGACAGCTGGAGACTGAGTGTAAACGAATGGGGCCTTTGTTGTCTTTTCCTCGGACACATACATACATACCTACACAGCTATACAATGAAAATCAAGTCGCTTTCTATACAACGAAGAGACATAGCAAAGGCGCCATAGTATAAGCAGAGCAAGGACGGCGGTGGTACACAATTGATTCTGGAGTTCGGGTCTGGCACCGTGTCTGTCATAAAATTTTATGATGAGGGCAAGACAAGGAACCGTTTACAATTTTTTTCCTGTCTTGTCAACATGATAAAATTTTACGACGGGCAATGTGCCAGACACGAACACCACAAAAAAGGAACACTTGTTTCAACAGTTTCTTAGTTCCGCCTACGAATATATATGTACATATATATATATATATATATATATATATATATATATATATATATATATATATATATATATATATATATATATATATATATATATATATATATATATATATATCTTTCTTTCTTTCATACTATTCGCCATTTCCCGCATTAGCGAGGTAGCGTTGAGAACAGAGGACTGGGCCCTTGAGGGAATATCCTCACCTGGGCCCCTTCTCTGTTCCCTCTTTTGGAAAATTAAAAAAAAAAAAAAAAAAAAAAAAAGTGAGAGGGGAGGATTTCCAGCCCCCCGCTCCCTCCCCTTTTAGTCGCCTTCTACGACACGCAGGGAATACGTGGGAAGTATTCTTTCTCCCCTATCCCCAGGGATAATATATATATATATATATATATATATATATATATATATATATATATATATATATACATATATATTATTTATTAATTTTGCTTTGTCGCTGTCTCCCGCGTTAGCGAGGTAGCGCAAGGAAACAGACTAAAGGATGGCCCAACCCACCCACATACACATGTGTATACATACCCGGCCACACACGCAAATAAACATACCTATACATCTCAACATATACATTTTTATACACACAGACATATACATATATACACATGTACATAATTCATACTGTCTGCCATTATTGATTCCCATCGCCACCCCGCCACACATGAAATAACAACCCGCTCCCCCCTCATGTGTGCGAGGTAGCTCTATATTTATATATTTATTTATTTATTTTGCTTTGTAGCTGTTTCCCGCGTTAGCGAGGTAGCGCAAGGAAACAGACGAAAGAATGGCCCAACCCACCCACATACACATGTATATACATACACGTCCACACACTCAAATATACATATCTTTACATCTCAATGTACACATATATATATACACACACAGACATATACATATATACACATGTACATAATTCATACTGTCTGCCTTTATTTATTCCCATCGCCACCCCGCCACACATGGAATAACAACCCCCTCCCCCCTCATGTGTGCGAGGTAGCGCTAGAAAAAGACAACAAAGGCCCCATTCGTTTACACTCAGTCTCTAGCTGTCACGTAATAATGCACCGAAACCACAGCTCCCTTTCCACATCCAGGCCCCACACAACTTTCCATGCTTTACCCCAGACGCTTCACATGCCCTGGTTCAATCCATTGACAGCACGTCGACCACGGTATACCACATCGTTCCAATTCACTCTATTCCTTGCACGCCTTTCACCCTCCTGCATGTTCAGGCCCCGATCACCCAAAATCTTTTTCACTCCATCTTTCCACCTCCAATTTGGTCTCCCACTTCTCCCCGTTCCCTCTACCTCTGACACATATATCCTCTTTGTCAATCTTTCCTCACTCATTCTCTCCATGTGACCAAACCATTTCAAAACACCCTCTTCTGCTTTTTCAACGACACTTTTTTTAATACCCTTACATTACTTACTCGATCAAACCACCTCACACTACATATTGTCCTCAAACATCTTATTTCCATCACATCCACCCTTCTGCGCACAACTCTGTCCATAGCTCACGCCTCGCAACCATACAGCACTGTTGGAACCACTATTCCTTCAAACATACCCATTTTTCCTTTCCGAGACATTGTTCTCGACATCCAAACATTCTTCAATGCTCCCAGAATTTTCGCCCCCTCCCCCACCCTATGATTCACTTCCGCTTCCATGGTTCCAACCGCTGCCAGATCCACTCCCAGATATCTAAAACACTTTACTTCCTTCAGTTTTTCTCCATTCAAACTTACCTCCCAATTGACTTGACCCTCAACCCTACTGTACCTAATAACCTTGCTCTTATTCATATTTACTTTCAACTTTCTTCTTTCACACACTTTACCATACTCAGTCACCAGCTTCTGCAGTTTCTCACATGAATCAGCCACCAGCGCTATATCATCAGCGAACAACAACTGACTCACTTACCAAGCTCTCTCATCCACAACAGACTGCATACTTGCCCCTCTTTCCAAAACTCTTGCATTCACCTCCCTAACAACCCCATCCATACACAACTTAAACAACCATGCAGACATCACACACCCCTGCCGCAAACCTACATTCACTCAGAACCAATCACTTTCCTCTCTTCCTACACGTACACATGCCTTACATCCTCGATAAAAACTTTTCACTGCTTCTAACAGCTTGCCTCCCACACCATATATTCTTAATAACTTCCACAGAGCATCTCTATCAACTCTGTCATATGCCTTCTCCAGATCCATAAATGCTACATACAAATCCATTTGCTTTTCTAAGTGTTTCTTACATACATTCCTCAAAGCAAACACCTGATCCACACATCCTCTACCACTTCTGAAACCACACTGCTCTTCCCCAATATGATGCCCTGTATATGCCTTCACCCTCTCAATCAATACCCTCCCATATAATTTACCAGGAACACTCAACAAACGTATACCTCTGTAATTTGAGCACTCACTCTTATCCCCTTTGCCTTTGTACAATGGCACTATGCAAGCATTCCGCCAATCTTCAAGTACATCACCATGAATCATACATACATTAGATAACCTTACCAACCAGTCAACAATATAGTCAAAGCCTTTTTTGATAAATTCCACTGCAATACAATCCAAACCTTCTGCCTTGCCAGCTTTCATCTTCCGCAAAGCTTTTACTACCTTTTCTCTGTTTACCAAATCATTTTCCCTAACCCTCTCACTTTGCACACCACCTCGACCAAAACACCCTATATCTGCCATTCTATCGTCAAACACATTCAACAAACCTTGAAAATACTCACTCCATCTCCTTCTCACATCACCACTACTTGTTATCACCTCCCCATTAGCGCCCTTCACTGAAGTTCCCATTTGTTCCCTTGTCTTACGCACTTTATTTACCACCTTCCAAAACATCTTTTTATTCTCCCTAAGATATAATGATACTCTCTCAACCCAACTCTCATGTGCCCTCTTTTTTAATTCTTGTACGTTTCTCTTGACCTCCTGCCTCTTAATTTTAAACATCTTGCACCCATTTGCATTTTTTCCCTGCTAAATCATCCAAATGCATCTCTCTTCTCTTTCACTAATAAACATACTTTTTCATCCCACCACTCACAACCCTTTCTAATCAACCCACCACCCAAGCTTCTCATGCCACAAGCATCTTTTGCGCAAGACATCACTGCTTTTCTAAATATATCCCATTCCTCCCCCACTCCCCTTACCTCCTTTGTTCTCACCTTTTCCATTCTGTACTCAGTCTCTCCTGGTACTTCCTCACACAAGTCTCCTTCCCAAGCTCACTTACCCTCACCACTCTCTTCACCCCAACATTCTCTCTTCTTTTCTGAAAACCCCTACAAATCTTCAGCTTCGCCTCCAAAAGGTAATGATCGGGCATCCCTTCAGTTGCACCTCTCAGCACATTAACATCCAAAAGTCTCTCTTTCGCGCGCCTATCAATTAACACGTAATCCAATAACGCTCTCTGGCCATCTCTCCTACTTACATACGTATACTTATGTATATCTCGCTTTTTAAACCAGGTATTCCCAATCACCAGTCCTTTTTCAGCACATGAATCTACAAAATCTTCACCCTTTGCATTTACAACACTGAACACCTCATGTATACCAATTATTCCCTCAACTGCCACATTACTCACCTTTGCATTCAAATCACCCATCACTATAACCCGGTCTTGTGCATCAAAACCACTAACACACTCATTCAGCTGCTCCCAAAACATTTGCCTCTCATAATCTTTCTTCTCATGCCCAGGTGCATATGCACCAGTAATCACCCATCTCTCTCCATCAACTTTCAATTTTACCCATATCAATCTAGAATTTACTTTCTTACACTCTATCATATACTCCCACAACTCCTGTTTCAGGAGTAGTGCTACTCCTTCCCTTGCTCCTGGCCTCTCACTAACCCCTGACTTTACTCCCAAGACATTCCCAAACCACTCTTCCCCTTTACCCTTGAACTTCGTTTCACTCATATATATATATATATAAATATATATGTATATATATATATATATATATATATATATATATATATATATATATATATATATATATATATATATATATATATATATATATATATATATATATATATATATATATATATATATATATATATATATATATATATATATATATATATATATATATATATATATATATATATATATATATATATATATATATATATATATATATATATATATATATTATAGATATAGATATATATATATATATATATATATATATATATATATATATATATATATATATATATATATATATATATATATATATATATATATATATATATATATATATATATATATATATATATATATATATATATATATATATATATATATATATATATATATATATATATTCCTATGAGTCCACGGGGAATATGAAACACGAAAAGTTCCCAAGTGCACTTTCGTTTAATAATCACATCATCAGGGGAGACACAAGAGAGAAATATAACAGTTAGTGTATATACATCGAAGAGACGAAGCTGGGACGCCATTTGGTAAACATGTGATCAATAACATGTTTACCAAATGGCGTCCTAGCAGCTGATCAGCTGAGTGAGTGTGTTCGTAGTTTTTATGCACACGACCGGGTTATAGTGATGGATGATATGAATGCAAATTTGTGTAATGTGGCAGTTAAGGGAATAATTGGTGTACATGGGGTGTTCAGTGCTGTAAATGGGAATGGTGAAGAGCTTATAGATTTATGTGCTGAAAAAGGACTGGTGATTGGGAGTACCCGGTTTAAAAAAGAGAGATATACACAAGTATACGTATGTAAGCAAGAGAGATGACCAGTGAGCATTTTTGGACTACGTGTTAATTGATAGGCGCGCAAAAGAGAGACTTTTGGATGTTAATATGCTGAGAGGTGCAACTGGAGGGATGTCTAATCATTATCTTGTGGAGGCGAAGGTGAAGATTTGTAAAGGTTTACAGAAAAGAAGAGAGAATGTTGGGGTGAAAAGAGTGGTTAGAGTAAGTGAGCTTGGGAAGGAGACTTGTGTGAGGAAGTACCAGGAGAGACTGAGTACAGAATGGAAAAATGCGAGAACAAAGAACGTAAGGGGAATGGGGGAGGAATGGGATGTATTTAGGGAGGCAGCAGGTTAAGAGAAATGTGCAGGAGGTGAATAAGAGGGCAAATGAGATTTGGGGTGAGAGAGTATCATTAAATCTTAGGGAGGATAAAAAGATGTTCTGGAAGGAGGTAAATAAAGTACGTAAGACAAGGGAACAAATGGGAACTTTAATGAATGGGGCTAATGGGGAGGTGATAAAAAGTAGTGGTGATGTGAGAAGGAGATGAAGTGAGTATTTTGAAGGTTTGTTGAATGTGTTTGATGATAGAGTGGCAGATATAGGGTGTTTTGCTCCAGGTGGTGTGCAAAGTGAGAGGGTTAGGGAAAATGATTTGGTAAACAGAGAAGAGGTAGTAAAAGCTTTGCGGAAGATGAAAGCCGGCAAGGCACCGGGTTTAGATGGTAATGCAGTGGAATTTATTAAAAAAGGGGGTGACTGTATTGTTGATTGGTTGGTAAGATTATTTAATGTATGTATGATTCATGGTGAGGTGCCTGAGGATTGGCGCAATGCTTGCATAGTGCCATTGTCCAAAGGCAAAGGGGATAAGAGTGAGTGCTCAAATTACAGAGGTATAAGTTTGTTGAGTATTCCTGGTAAATCATATGGGAGGGTATTGATTGAGAGGGTGAAGGCATATACAGGGCATCAATTTGGGGAAGAGCAGTGTGGTTTCAGAAGTGGTAGAGGATGTGTGGATCAGATGTTTGCTTTGAAGAATGCATGTGAAATATACTTAGAAAATCAAATGGATTTGTATGTAGCATTTATGGATCTGGAGAAGGCATATGATAGAGTTGATAGAGATGCTCTGTGGAAGGTATTAAGAATATATGGTGTGAGAGGCACGTTGCTAGAAGCAGTGAAAAGTTTTTATCGAGGATGTAAGGCATGTGTACGTGTAAGAAGGGAGGAAAGTGATTGGTTCTCAGTGAATGTAGGTTTGCGGCAGGGGTGTGTGATGTCTCCATGGTTGTCTAATTTGTTTATGGATGAGGTTGTTAGGGAGGTGAATGCAAGAGTTTCGGAAAGAGGGGCAAGTATGCAGTCTGTTGTGGATGATAGAGCTTGGGAAATGAGCCAGTTGTTGTTCGCTGATGATACAGCGCTGGTGGCTGATTCATGTGAGAAACTTTAGAAGCTTGTCTCGATGAAGGAGGCGAGATTGTGTCCTAATACGAGTGATGTGACAATATTGGTCATGATCAAAGGCAGCTTTAATTTATTTTGTTTGACACAAACAATTTCTGCTGCGTTAGGCATATTTGCTTACATCTGTCGAGTGTAAGACATCTTTAAGAAATCTATTATTTTCTGTGACAAAGACTGGTAAACTTCCTCGCTAGTGATACGTATTTCATTCATATTTTCTTAGCACTATATAGGCAGGAGCGAGTGTCATAATCTGCTATTGCTGTTCACTTTATCAAAGAGTGATTTTCCCCCTGAAAAACAAATATATTTCTCTTGATTATATGCTGAATACCGACTTTGCAGACTATATTTCTTATGCTAGTTCCTTCGTTATTTCCCTCATCAGCAAGTTTGCAGCGAACTCCCTCGTAACTTCTCAAGGACACCTCACGTCAGCCTTAATCCTTTCAAACCCGCACGCAGTTTATTTTTTTATCGCCACTGTTATCTGTGTATGATATGGATGTTACGTGGAAGCAGATAAAGACTCATGGCTTTAGATAACGAGTGATTGCTGCTCTCCGCCGACCCATCGCTGCAGCGCTGCTGGTCGTTGGTGGACGTAAGAGTGTCTGCTGTTGATCTTGGTTAAAGAGTGTTTCCCCGGTGACCACAACATCACCATGAATCTCGGCACAGGTGAGAGATGATGGCATATCAATGATCTAGGAACACCACTGGACTGGGCACCTAGAAATGATGCCGTGTATGAGTGTTCATGGTCATGCTCATGATATCCACCGTCAAGAGGGTGAGCGGATGTTAGCCAAGCGTAACCGGACATTTGAATCATACTAGTCAATTTGTTAGTCGATTGCTAAAGGAAATTTTCTTTATGAACATCTTTGATTTGCTCAGAAGAAAATATCTTTATGAGGTAAACAGTCAACCAACTTCTTTGACAAGGATTATCAGGATGTCAAGGTTCAGATTCTGCATGTCATTTCCTGAAGTCTCTCTTAAGATTACTTCAGACGGGTATCTACGCAAAAAGCACCATACTAAACCCTGATACTTTATGTGCAATTATCTATGGTAAGAATACTTCACAAGTCCATTAGGAACATCAGAACTGGAAACTGAAAACGCCATCATCCTCAAGATAGTAAAAAAAAAAGTGGATCTGTTAAATCTTATCCAAATCAGATTTCAACAAAGTGCTATTAGTTTTTATATGAGAAGGTGAATACATATTACTAAAAAGACAAATAAGTATTGGTCGTCGCTCTCGGTGAGTTAGATATCTCCCTTAGTGTGATCTACGTTAGTTTGTTACTTATGAAGTGATTCATCGCCCTGGAAGGCATTATGTGTATATTGTGACTAAGATGTAATTCAAAGGTGAGTCGCAATTGTAATATATTGGATGGTATTGCAGTGGAATTTATTAAAAAAAAGGGGGTGACTGTATTGTTGATTGGTTGGTAAGGTTATTTAATGTATGTATGATTCATGGAGAGGTGCCTGAAGATTGGCGGAATGCGTGCATAGTGCCATTGTATAAAGGCAAAAGGGATAAGAGTGAGTGCTCAAATTACAGAGGTATGAGTTTGTTGAGTTTTCCTGGTAAATTATATGGGAGGGTATTGATTGGGAGGGTGAAGGCATGTACAGAGCATCAGATTTGGGAAGAGCAGTGTGGTTTCAGAAGTGGTAGAGGATGTGTGGATCAGGTGTTTGCTTTGAGGAATGTATGTGAGAAATACTTAGAAAAGCAAATGGGTTTGTATGTAGCATTTATGAATCTGGAGAAGGCA
>NC_092238.1:44352751-44377751 GCF_036320965.1 Panulirus ornatus | reverse complement strand
TCGTATATGAACAGTGTACCTTTGTATAACGTACAGCAAGCAGTCATGGCAAACACATGGCGAACACATTTGTGAATAACCATAAAACTAATTTTTTGTGTGTGATCATTTGTATGATTATAAGTTTTGTATATATGTATCGTTTCTTTACTCACACACACACACACACATCATTACACACACACACACACATCATTATAATAGGTACTGAATCATCGACTGTCATCGAGGGCTGTGTGTGTGTGTGTGTGTGTGTGTGTGTGACAGCAAATGGAGAGCGTTATACATACCTGGTTATCTGGTACTCGTTAACGCCTTTTGATTAGCAATGATAAGGTATCGGGAGAACAGTTCTCTTTGTATGGCTGATAAGCACCGTCTCACGCCTCCTGCTACGTGCAGTCTCAGTGAGTGTGTCTCAGCAGAGTTCTGTGCAAAGTTCAAAGTGTATTGAGGTTTATCCAAAGTCATGAACCCAGAGGAAGAAGAACTGAGATACAATCACACATTCATACGCAAGTACACACACTAAATAAATAAACACACACACACACACACACACACACACACACACACACACACACACACACACACACACACACACACACACACACACACACACCTCACAAGTGTGCCCTAATGATTAATGTCCAGAGGTAGGTAGGTACTGATCATATACTGATTTTCATATTTTTTTTTTTTTTTTTTTGCTTTGTCGCTGTCTCCCGCGTTTGCGAGGTAGCGCAAGGAAACAGACGAAAGAAATGGCCCCCCCCCCCCCATACACATGTATATACATACGTCCACACACGCAAATATACATACCTACACAGCTTTCCATGGTTTACCCCAGACGCTTCACATGCCTTGACTCAATCCACTGACAGCACGTCAACCCCGGTATACCACATCGCTCCAATTCACTCTATTCCTTGCCCTCCTTTCACCCTCCTGCATGTTCAGGCCCCGATTACACAAAATCTTTTTCACTCCATCTTTCCACCTCCAATTTGGTCTCCCTCTTCTCCTCGTTCCCTCCACCTCCGACACATATATCCTCTTGGTCAATCTTTCCTCACTCATTCTCTCCATGTGACCAAACCATTTCAAAACACCCTCTTCTGCTCTCTCAACCACGCTCTTTTTATTTCCACACATCTCTCTTACCCTTACGTTACTTACTCGATCAAACCACCTCACACCGCACATTGTCCTCAAACATCTCATTTCCAGCACATCCATCCTCCTGCGCACAACTCTATCCATAGCCCACGCCTCGCAACCATACAACATTGTTGGAACCACTATTCCTTCAAACATACCCATTTTTGCTTTCCGAGGTAATGTTCTCGACTTCCACACATTCTTCTAGGCTCCCAGAATTTTCGCCCCCTCCCCCACCCTATGATCCACTTCCGCTTCCATGTTTCCATCCGCTGCCAGATCCACTCCCAGATATCTAAAACACTTCACTTCCTCCAGTTTTTCTCCATTCAAACCCACCTCCCAATTGACTTAACCTTCAACCCTACTGTACCTAATAACCTTGCTCTTATTCACATTTACTCTTAACTTTCTTCTTTCATCACTTTACCAAACTCAGTCACCAGCTTCTGCAGTTTCTCACATGAATCAGCCACCAGCGCTGTATCATCAGCGAACAACAACTGACTCACTTCCCAAGCTCTATCATCCCCAACAGACTTCATACTTGCCCCTCTTTCCAAAACTCTTGCATTCACCTCCCTAACAACCCCATCCATAAACAAATTAAACAACCATGGAGACATCACACACCCCTGCCGCAAACCTACATTCACTGAGAACCAATCACTTTCCTCTCTTCCTACACGTACACATGCCTTACATCCTCGATAAAAACTTTTCACTGCTTCTAACAACCTGCCTCCCACACCATATATTCTTAATACCTTCCACAGAGCATCTCTATGAACTCTATCATATGCCTTCTCCAGATCCATAAATGCTACATACAAATCCATTTGCTTTTCTAAGTATTTCTCACATACATTCTTCAATGCAAACACCTGATCCACACATCCTCTACCACTTCTGAAACCACACTGCTCTTCCCCAATCTGATGCTCTGTACATGCCTTCACCCTCTCAATCAATACCCTCCCATATAATTTGCCAGGAATACTCAACAAACTTATACCTCTGCAATTTGAGCACTCACTCTTATCCCCTTTGCCTTTGTACAATGGCACTATGCACGCATTCCGCCAATCCTCAGGCACCTCACCATGAGTCATACATACATTAAATAACCTTACCAACCAGTCAACAATACAGTCACCCCCTTTTTTAATAAAGTCCACTGCAATACCATCCAAACCTGCTGCCTTGCCGGCTTTCATCTTCCGCAAAGCTTTTACTACCTCTTCTCTGTTTACCAAATCATTTTCCCTAACCCTCGCACTTTGCAAGCATATAAGACACAGGTGCAACCAGACTCCGCCAGCTTGAGGTTACATCGCGAGTGAAGATTTACTGGTAGAACAGTCTCGTCAAAGACCAGCACACTCGAAAGGAGCCTACATTTCCTGCCACTGGAAGTAGCGCAGCTTTGAACTGCAGGAGCCTTAAGAAAGGTAGCACCAGGATTCTTTCATAGAAATTGGCCCTAAGGAATTACACGATAAATCTAGGACACACATACACACACACACACAAACACACACACTCACACACAAAGAGAGAGAGAGAGAGAGAGAGAGAGAGAGAGAGAGAGAGAGAGAGAGAGAGAGAGAGAGAGAGAGAGAGTGAGAGAAACACACACACACACACACACACACACACACACACATGCGGGTACCTGAAGTGTAGTGGTTAACTCATCACGGGCTTGCCCCGGTTCTGTCAGACATGGGTTCGGATCCTGAGCACCGCAATCGGCCCCCCTCTCAAACCAGGTGTTCATCCTCCTTCCGTGACTGGTAGATCAATCAGTACCTGGTTCAGGCTGGTGTGTGTGTGTGTGTGTGTGTGTGTGTGTCTGTGTGTGTCTGTGTGTCTGTGTCTGTGTGTGTCTGTGTGTGTGTGTGTGTGTGTGTGTGTGTGTGTGTGTGTGTGTGTGTGTGTGTGTGTGTGTGTGTACACATATAGAAGTAAAGACAAGAAACATATATACATGTTCAAAGGCGGGACAATACGAGTATAGAATTCTCTCTCCCTAACACACATATAATCACACACACACACACACACACACACACACACACACACACACACACACACACACATACACGCGCGCACACACACGTGGTCTGAACAGCAATAAACTATTGCTAATTTGCATCACCAGAGTTGCTTAAATGCCCTTTCGTGTTTCATTATGAATTTGAGAAGTTTCCTAATAATTATGTCCCCCACAGGCTTGAACATGAAGACGATCCTGTTGATGATGATTTCCATGATGATGGGCTCCATATTTTCCATGCTTCTGTTAACCTCAGTGCGGGAAACATATATCAGGTATCACCAGCCATACGTCTTTCTTTCTCAGATAGAAGTAATGAGCCTACCCTCATAGGTCTTGAAATAATGACATTATAACTGATGACATGTTCCCTATATTCGCTGGCAAGACCTCTCCCTCAGTGCCTAATCCAGAAACAGATTAAACTGCCATGGTGACATTACGCACCTTTTCCGCAGGCCCACCTTCACTTGAAATCATTCACTTTCCTCTCTTCCTAGCAAAATCGCCTTACGTCCTTGATAAAAATCAAGTAGCTTCTTCCCACAACATACATTTGCAAAACTTTCCACAAGACATTTCTCACACTCCTAACATATGTTCTCTCCAACATAAACGCTTAAGACCAATCCCTCTGTTTCTCTTTGTATTTCTCACACGAAACTCTTTACAGCAAACACCTAATTCATAAATCCGTTACCAAACCTTATGCCAAATTCTTTCTCACCAATGTAGAAACTCTGTGCATGCCTTCCCCCTCTCAATTACCAATCTCCCATAAAACGTACCTGGTATATTCAATAAACTTATATCTCTGTAGTTCGAACACACTTTTGTCCAACTTGCCTCTATAGAGTGACACTACATAAGCATTTCGCCAGGCCACAACAACCTCATCCTGAGCCATATTTATACTGGTCAAAAAAGGGAATAACATTGTCACCCACTTTCTTGAGAAACTCAACTGCAGTCCCATCCACTCCATCCGTTGTCATTATATAAACTTTTCCTCCTCTTTCTCATGTTTTTTCGGTCTCTTTTCTCATTTTTTGATGTTCTTATTTTCTCTTCTAGTGTTTCTACACGGTCTCTGTGTTTTCTCACCTTTCTATGACTCTTATTTTCAGTTATCTTTGTATTACCAGTATTATGATCTTCCTTCGCCTTCACAAAAAAAGAAAAAATAATTACTGTAATTGTGTTCTCGATTCATTTTGTTGTATATTTTTCATATCCTTCACCTTCATGGCCTTCATGATCGGTGTACCCTTCTCCCTCATTACCCCGTTATCTCTCATATATCATGATGTTCATCGCATCTACATTACCGCAACATCTTGTTTTTATACTGATTATTATCTTCTTTCTCTGCTGATTCTCATTTTATTGATATGGTCATATTCATTCCCTCACGTCCAGCAATCCCGTAATGTCTTTACCAATCTATCTTTGTTTGTTTCTCATTATCGTCCTGATATTCTTTTGATCCTACTTCTGCTGTAGTGTTGGGAGTTGATATAATGGCGTTTATCCTCTCCACACAAGGCATCCAATGTCACATGAGGATCTGAAGGGAGAGGAAATTCCTGACGAACCTCTGACCAACCATAACCCTGACGAGCTGCACCACAAAGGTAAGACCAAAACCAGAGCTCACGCATCAGAATAGCTGCTGCACTCACCAACACTAGCTGCCGCACTCACCAACACTAGCTGCCGCACTCACCAACACTAGCTGCCGCACTCACCAACACTAGCTGCCGCACTCACCAACACTAGCTGCCGCACTCACCAACACTAGCTGCCGCACTCAACTACACTAGTTGCCACCCTCACCAACACTAGCTGCCGCACTCACAAACACTAGCTGCCACACTCACCAATACTAGCTGCCACCCTCACCAATACTAGCTGCCGCACTCACCAACACTATCTACCATCCTCACCAACACTAGCTGCCGCACTCACCAACACTAGCTGCCGCACTCACCAACACTAGCTGCCACCCTCACCAACACTAGCTGCCGCACTCACCAACACTAGCTGCCGCACTCACCAGCACTATCTACCATCCTCACCAACACTAGCTGCCGCACTCACCAACACTAGCTGCCACCCTCACCAACACTAGCTGCCGCACTCACCAGCACTATCTACCATCCTCACCAACACTAGCTGCCGCACTCACCAACACTAGCTGCCGCACTCACCAACACTAGCTGCCGCACTCATCAACACTAGCTGCCGCACTCACCAACACTAGCTGCCGCACTCACCAACACTAGCTGCCGCACTCACCAACACTAGCTGCCGCACTCAACTACACTAGTTGCCACCCTCACCAACACTAGCTGCCGCACTCACCAACACTAGCTGCCGCACTCATCAACACTAGCTGCCGCACTCACCAACACTAGCTGCCACCCTCACCAATACTAGCTGCCACCCTCACCAATACTAGCTGCCGCACTCACCAGCACTATCTACCATCCTCACCAACACTAGCTGCCGCCCTCACCAATACTAGCTGCCGCACTCACCAGCACTATCTACCATCCTCACCAACACTAGCTGCCGCACTCACGAACACTAGCTGCCGCACTCACCAACACTAGCTGCCGCTCTCAACTACACTAGCTGCCGCACTCACCAGCACTATCTACCATCCTCACCAACACTAGGTGCCGCACTTACCAACACTAGCTGCTGCACTCACCAACATTGCCGCACTCACCAATACTTTGCTGCCGCACTCACCAACACTAGCTGCCGCACTCACCAACACTAGCTGCCGCACTCACCAACACTAGTTGCCGCACTCACCAACACTAGCTGCCGCACTCACCAACACTAGCTGCCGCACTCACCAACACTAGCTGCCGCACTCACCAACACTAGCTGCCGCACTCACCAATACTAGCTGCCGCACTCATCAACACTAGCTGCCGCACTCACCAACACTAGCTGCCGCACTCACCAATACTAGCTGCCGCACTCACCAACACTAGCTGCCGCACTCACCAACACTAGCTGCCGCACTCACCAACACTAGCTGCCGCACTCAACTACACTAGTTGCCACCCTCACCAACACTAGCTGCCACCCTCACCAATACTAGCTGCCGCACTCACCAACACTAGCTGCCACCCTCACCAATACTAGCTGCCGCACTTACCAACACTAGCTGCCGCACTCACCAACACTAGTTGCCGCACTCACCAACACTAGCTGCCGCACTCACCAACACTAGCTGCTATATTCCCCAGCTACACTCACCAACACTAGCTGCCACCCTCACCAATACTAGCTGCCGCACTCACCAACACTAGCTGCCGCACTCACCAATACTAGCTACCGCACTCACCAACACTAGCTGCCGCACGCACCTACACTAGCTACCACCCTCACCAACACTAGCTGCCACACTCACCAACACTAGCTGCCACCCTCACCAACACTAGCTGCCACACTCACCAACGCTAGCTGCCACATTCACTAACACTAGCTGCCGTCCTCACCAACACTAACTGTCGCACTCACCAATACTAGCTGACGCACTCACCAACACCAGCTGCCGCCATCACCAATACTAGCTGCCGCACTTAGCTGCCACACTCACCAATACTAGCTGCCACACTCAACAACACTAACTACCGCACTCACCAACACTAGCTCCCGCACTCACCAACACCACTAGCTACCAGAACCACCAACATTAGCTGCTACTCTCACCAATACTGCCTAATTACTTTTATCAACATTATCTGCTACACTCACCAGCAGTACCTGCTAAATCCATCAGCTTTTTTTTCCACACTGATTAACGATATCTTCCTCGTTCAAGAAACCTGCTATGCCCTTAAACTCTCTATGCTAGAACTCGTAACACCTTGTGTTGCCATATTCACTGACTAATCCTCTACCTTAACAACTCCATTATCGTCGGCCACAATCACCGACTCCTGACTTAACCATTGAAAGCAGACCCGCCGTATCAGAATGAATGCTGAACTGCCTAAACATGTGGGCAACTACAACAATGGAGTGACAAATCTGAGCTCACTGTTGCACTACACTCATCCCTCAGATTAGGACTAGCGCTCGGCAGTTGATGAGATACGTCTGCTGAAGTACTTAAACGTCCAACCCCTTGATGTCGACCATGAAGCAGAGAAATAGACATTGTACAGACCTACATTACAACAGCTCTTAGAGTCTGCCCGCCTATATCTTTTAATCCTTGTATCATCTCTGTCATTAGATAGATTTACAGAGAGATATATAGATAGAAGGATAGGTAGATATAAAGATACTAGATATGCACACTCACAAGAAAAGATATCTTTGATCGTATACATTGAGGGGAAGAGATTCAAGTATATATATATTCTTTTTTTTTTTTTTATACTTTGTCGCTGTCTCCCGCGTTTGCGAGGTAGCGCAAGGAAACAGACGAAAGAAAGAAATGGCCCAACCCCCCCCCCATACACATGTATATACATACGTCCACACACGCAAATATACATACCTACACAGCTTTCCATGGTTTACCCCAGACGCTTCACATGCCTTGATTCAATCCACTGACAGCACGTCAACCCCGGTATACCACATCGCTCCAATTCACTCTATTCCTTGCCCTCCTTTCACCCTCCTGCATGTTCAGGCCCCGATCACACAAAATCTTTTTCACTCCATCTTTCCACCTCCAATTTGGTCTCCCTCTTCTCCTCGTTCCCTCCACCTCCGACACATATATCCTTTTGGTCAATCTTTCCTCACTCATTCTCTCCATGTGCCCAAACCACTTCAAAACACCCTCTTCTGCTCTCTCAACCACGCTCTTTTTATTTCCACACATCTCTCTTACCCTTACGTTACTCACTCGATCAAACCACCTCACACCACACATTGTCCTCAAACATCTCATTTCCAGAACATCCATCCTCCTGCGCACAACTCTATCCATGGCCCACGCCTCGCAACCATACAACATTGTTGGAACCACTATTCCTTCAAACATACCCATTTTTGCTTTCCGAGATAATGTTCTCGACTTCCACACATTCTTCAAGGCTCCCAGAATTTTCTCCCCCTCCCCCACCCTATGATCCACTTCCGCTTCCATGGTTCCATCCGCTGCCAGATCCACTCCCAGATATCTAAAACACTTCACTTCCTCCAGTTTTTCTCCATTCAAACTCACCTCCCAATTGACTTGACCCTCAACCCTACTGTACCTAATAACCTTGCTCTTCTTCACATTTACTCTTAACTTTCTTCTTCCACACACTTTACCAAACTCAGTCACCAGCTTCTGCAGTTTCTCACATGAATCAGCCACCAGCGCTGTATCATCAGCGAACAACAAATGACTCACTTCCCAAGCTCTCTCATCCACAACAGACTTCATACTTGCCCCTCTTTCCAAAACTCTTGCATTTACCTCCCTAACAACCCCATCCATAAACAAATTAAACCACCATGGAGACATCACACACCCCTGCCGCAAACCTACATTCACTGAGAACCAATCACTTTCCTCTCTTCCTACACGTACACATGCCTTACATCCTCGATAAAAACTTTTCACTGCTTCTAACAACTTGCCTCCCACACCATATATTCTTAATACCTTCCACAGAGCATCTCTATCAACTCTATCATATGCCTTCTCCAGATCCATAAATGCTACATACAAATCCATTTGCTTTTCTAAGTATTTCTCACATATATTCTTCAAAGCAAACACCTGATCCACACATCCTCTACCACTTCTGAAACCACACTGCTCTTCCCCAATCTGATGCTCTGTACATGCCTTTACCCTCTCAATCAATACCCTCCCATATAGTTTACCAGGAATACTCAACAAACTTATATCTCTGTAATTTGAGCACTCACTCTTATCCCCTTTGCCTTTGTACAATGGCACTATGCACGCATTCCGCCAATCCTCAGGCACCTCACCATGAGTCATACATACATTAAATAACCTTACCAACCAGTCAACAATACAGTCACCCCCTTTTTTTATAAATTCCACTGCAATACCATCCAAACCTGCTGCCTTGCCGGCTTTCATCTTCCGCAAAGCTTTCACTACCTCTTCTCTGTTTATCAAATCATTTTCCCTAACCCTCTCACTTTGCACACCACCTGGACCAAAACACCCTATATCTGCCACTCTATCATCAAACACATTCAACAAACCTTCAAAATACTCACTCCATCTCCCTCTCACATCACCACTACTTGTTATCAACTCCCCATTTGCGCCCTTCACTGAAGTTCCCATTTGCTCCCTTGTCTTAAGCACTTTATTTACCTCCTTCCAGAACATCTTTTTATTCTCCCTAAAATTTAATGATACTCTCTCACCCCAACTCTCATTTGCCCTTTTTTTCACCTCTTGCACCTTTCTCTTGACCTCCTGTCTCTTTCTTTTATACCTCTCCCACTCAATTGCATTTTTTCCCTGCAAAAATCTTCCAAATGCCTCTCTCTTCTCTTTCACTAATACTCTTACTTCTTCATCCCACCACTCACTACCCTTTCTAATCAACCCACCTCCCACTCTTCTCATGCCACAAGCATCTTTTGCGCAATCCATCACTGATTCCCTAAATACATCCCATTCCTCCCCCACTCCCCTTGCTTCCATTGTTCTCACCTTTTTCCATTCTGTACTCAGTCTCTCCTGGTACTTCCTCACACAGGTCTCCTTCTCAAGCTCACTTACTCTCACCACCCTCTTCACCCCAACATTCACTCTTCTTATATATATATATATATATATATATATATGCTCTGTGGAAGGTATTAAGAATATATGGTGTGGGAGGCAAGTTGTTAGAAGCAGTGAAAAGTTTTTATCGAGGATGTAAGGCATGTGTACGTGTAGGAAGAGAGGAAAGTGATTGGTTCTCAGTGAATGTAGGTTTGCGGCAGGGGTGTGTGATGTCTCCATGGTTGTTTAATTTGTTTATGGATGGGGTTGTAAGGGAGGTAAATGCAAGAGTCCTGGAAAGAGGGGCAAGTATGAAGTCTGTTGAGGATGAGAGAGCTTGGGAAGTGAGTCAGTTGTTGTTCGCTGATGATACAGCGCTGGTGGCTGATTCATGTGAGAAACTGCAGAAGCTGGTGACTGAGTTTGGTAAAGTGTGTGGAAGAAGAAAGTTGAGAGTAAATGTGAATAAGAGCAAGGTTATTAGGTACAGTAGGGGTGAGGGTCAAGTCAATTGGGAGGTGAGTTTGAATGGAGAAAAACTGGAGGAAGTGAAGTGTTTTAGATATCTGGGAGTGGATCTGTCAGCGGATGGAACCATGGAAGCGGAAGTGGATCATAGGGTGGGGGAGGGGGCGAAAATTTTGGGAGCCTTGAAAAATGTGTGGAAGTCGAGAACATTATCTCGGAAAGCGAAAATGGGTATGTTTGAGGGAATAGTGGTTCCAACAATGTTGTATGGTTGCGAGGCGTGGGCTATGGATAGAGATGTGCGCAGGAGGATGGATGTGCTGGAAATGAGATGTTTGAGGACAATGTGTGGTGTGAGGTGGTTTGATCGAGTAAGTAACGTAAGGGTAAGAGAGATGTGTGGAAATAAAAAGAGCGTGGTTGAGAGAGCAGAAGAGGGTGTTTTGAAATGGTTTGGGCACATGGAGAGAATGAGTGAGGAGAGATTGACCAAGAGGATATATGTGTCGGAGGTGGAGGGAACGAGGAGAAGAGGGAGACCAAATTGGAGGTGGAAAGATGGAGTGAAAAAGATTTTGTGTGATCGGGGCCTGGACATGCAGGAGGGTGAAAGGAGGGTAAGGAATAGAGTGAATTGGAGTCATGTGGTATACAGGGGTTGACGTGCTGTCAGTGGATTGAATCAAGGCATGTGAAGCGTCTGGGGTAAACCATGGAAAGCTGTGTAGGTATGTATATTTGCGTGTGTGGACGTGTGTATGTACATGTGTATGGGGGGGGGGGGGGTTGGTTGGGCCATTTCTTTCGTCTGTTTCCTTGCGCTACCTCGCAAACGCGGGAGACAGCGACAAAGTATAAAAAAAAAAAAAAAAAAAAAAAAAAAAGAATATATATATATATATATATATATATATATATATATATATATATATATATATATATATATATATATATATATATATATATATATATATATATATATATATATATATATATATATATATATATATCTATATATATATCCCGCATTAGCGAGGTAGCGTTAAGAACAGAGGACTGGGCCTTTTTTGGAATATCCTCACCTGGCCCCCTCTGTTCCTTCTTTTGGAGAAAAAAAAAAAAAAAAAAAAACGAGAGGGGAGGATTTCCAGCCCCCCCGCTCCCTCCCCTTTTAGTCGCCTTCTACGACACGCAGGGAATACGTGGGAAGTATTATCCCCAGGGATAATATATATATATATATATATATATATATATATATATATATATATATATATATATATATATATATATATATATATATATATATATATATATATATATATACTTATCCCTGGGGATAGGGGAGAAAGAATACTTCTCACGTATTCCCTGCGTGTCGTAGAAGGCGACTAAAAGGGAAGGGAGCGGGGGTGGGGCTGGAAAACCTCCCCTCTCCTTTTTAATTTTCCAAAAAAAGGAACATAGAAGGGGGCCTAGTGAGGATATTCCCTCAAAGGCTCAGCCCTCTGTTCTTAACGCTACCTCGCTAACGCGGGAAATAGCGAATAGTACAAAAAAAATTATATATATATATATATATATATATATATATATATATATATATATATATATATATATATATATATATATATATATATATACATGACAGCTAAAAACAGAGTGTGAACGAATGTGGCCTTTCTTGGGGTGTCTAAACGTGTGTGGATGTAACCAAGATGAAAAAAAAGGAGAGATACGTAGTATGTTTGACGAAAGGATCCTGGATGTTTTGGCTCTGAGTCAAATGAAGCGCAAGGGTAAAGGGGAAGAGTGGTTCGGTAATGTTTTGGAAGTAAAGTCAGGGGTTAGTGAGAAGACAATAGCAAGGGAAGGAGTAGCACTACTCCTGAAACAGGAGTGGTCGGAGTATGTGATAGAGTGTAAGATAGAAAACTCTAAATTGATATGGGTAAAACTGAAAGTGGATGGAGAGAGATGGGTGATTATTGGAGCATATGCACCTGAGCATGACAAGAGATATCATTAAAGGCAAGTGTTTTGGGAGCAGTTGAATGAGTGTGTTAGTGGTTTTGATGCATAGACCGGGTTATAGTGATGGGTAATTTGAATGCAAAGGTGAGTAAAGTGGCAGTTGAAGGAATAATTGGTGCACATGGGGTGTTCAGTGTTGTAAATGGAAATGGTGAAGAGCTTTTAGATTAATGTGCTGAAAAAAGACTGGTGATTGGGAACACCTGGTTTAAAAAGAGAGATATACATAAGTATACGTATGTAAGTAGGAGAGATGACCAGAGAGCGTTATTGGATTATGTGTTAATTGATAGACGTGCGAAAGAGAGACTTTTGGATGTTAATGTGCTGAGAGGTGAAACTGGAGGGATGTCTGAACATTATCTTGTGGAAGCGAAGGTGAAGATTTGTAGAGGTTTTCAGAAAAGAAGAGAGAATATTGGGGTGAAGAGAGTAGTGAGAGTAAGTGAGCTTGGGAAGGAGACTTGTGTGAGGAAGTACCAGGAGAGACTGAGTACAGAATGGAAAAAGGTGAGAACAAAGGACGTAAGGGGAGTGGGGGAGGAATGGAATGTATTTAGGGAAGCAGTGATGGCTTGCAAAAAAGAAGGTTGTGGCATGAGAAGCGTGGGAGCTGGGCAGATTAGAAAGGGTAGTGAGTGGTGGGATGAAGAAGTAAGATTGTTAGTGAAAGAGAAGAGAGAGGCATTTGGATGATTTTTGCAGGGAAATAATGCAAATGACTTGGAGATGTATAAAAGAAAGAGGCAGGAGGCCAAGGAGAAAGGTGCAAGAGGTGAAAAAGAGGGCAAATGAGAGTTGGGTGAGAGAGTATCATTAAATTTTAGGGAGAATAAAAAGATGTTCTGGAAGGAGGTAAATAAAGTGCGTAAGACAAGGGAACAAGTGGGAACATCAGTGAAGGGGGCTAATAGGGAGGTGATAACAAGTAGTGGTGTTGTGAGAAGATGGAGTGAGTATTTTGAAGGTTTGTTTAATGTGTTTGATGATAGAGCGGCAGATTTAGGGTGTTTTGGTCGAGGTGGTGTGCAAAGTGAGAGGGTTAGGGAGAATGATTTGGTAAACAGAAAAAAGGTAGTAAAAGCTTTGCGGTAGATGAAAGCCGGCAAGGCAGCGGGTTTCGATGGTATTGAAGTTGAATTCATCAAAAAGGGGGGTGACTGTATTGTTGACTGGTTGGTAAGGATATTTAATGTGTGTATGTGTGTGCCTGAGGATTGGCGGAATACTTGCATAGTGCCATTGTACAAAGGCAAAGGGGATAAATGTGAGTGCTCAAATTACAGAGGTATAAGTTTGTTGAGTATTCCTAGTAAATTATATGGGAGGGTATTGATTGAGAGGGTGAAGGCATGTACGGAGCATCAGATTGGGGAAGAGCAGTGTGGCTTGAGAAGTAGTAGAGGATGTGTGGATTACATGTTTGCTTTGAAGAATGTATGTGAGAAATACTTGGAAAAGCAAATGGAATTTTATGTAGCATTTATGGATCTGGAGAAGGCATATGATAGAGTTGATAGAGATGCTCTGTGGAAGGTATTAAGAATATATGGTGTGGGAAGCAAGTTGTTAGAAGCAGTGAAAAGTTTCTATCGAGATTGTAAGGAATGCATACGTGTAGGAAGAGAGGAAAGTGATTGGTCGTCAGTAAATGTTGATTTGCGGCAGGGGTGTGTGATGTCTCCGTGGTTGTTTAAATTGTTTATGGATGGGGTTGTTAGGGAGGTGAATGCAAGAGTTATGGAAAGAGGAGCAAATATGCAGTCTGTTGTGGATGAGAGAGCTTGTATGTGAGTCAGTTGTTGTTCGCTGATAATACAGCGCTGATGGCTGATTCGGGTGAGAAACTGCAGAAGCTTGTGACTGAGTTTGGTAAAGTGTGTGAAAGAAGAAAGTTGAGAGTAAATATGAATAAGAGCAAGGTTATTAGGTACAGTAGGGTTTAGGGACAAGTCAATTGGGAGGTAAGTTTGAATGGAGAAAAACTGGAGGAAGTGAAGTGTTTTGGGTATCTGGGAGTGGATTTGGCAGCGGATGGAACCATGGAAGCGGAAGTGAATCATATGGTGGGGGAGGGGGCGAAAGTTCTGGGAGCGTTGAAGAATGTGTGGAAGTCGAGAACGTTATCTTGGAAAGCAAAAATGGGTATGTCTGAAGGAATAGTGGCTCCAACAATGTTATATGGTTGCGAGGCGTGTGCTGTAGATAGAGTTGTGCGGAAGGGGGTGGATATGCTGGAAATGAGATGTTTGAGGACAATATGTGGTGTGAGGTGGTTTGATCGAGTAAGTAATGAAAGGGTAGGATAGATGTGTGGTAAAAAAAAAAGAGTGTGGTTGAGAGAGCAAAAGAGTGTGTATTGAAATGGTTTGGTTACATGGAGAGAATGAGTTAGGAAAGATTGACAAAGAGGATACATATATCCATTTGGCGTCCTAGCTTCGTCTCTTCGATGTATATCAACTGACTGTTATATTTCTCTCTTGTGTCTCCCCTGATGATGTGATTATTGCACGAAAGTGCACTTGGGAACTTTTCGTGTTTCATTTTCCCCGTGGACTCATAGGAATATCTTGATCACGCGCAAAATTGTGATCCTTTCCAATATATATATATATATATATATATATATATATATATATATATATATATATATATATATATATATATATATATATATGGAGAGAGGTGGGTGTTTATTGGTGCATATGCACCTGGGCATGAGAAGAAAGATCATGAGAGGCAAGTGTTTTGGGAGCAGCTGAATGAGTGTGTTAGCGGTTTTGATGCACGAGACCGGGTTATAGTGATGGGTGATTTGAATGCAAAGGTGAGTAATGTGGCAGTTGAGGGAATAATTGGTATGCATGGGGTGTTCAGTGTTGTAAATGGAAATGGTGAAGAGCTTGTAGATTTATGTGCTGAAAAAGGACTGATGATTGGGAATACCTGGTTTAAAAAGCGAGATATACATAAGTATACTTATGTAAGTAGGAGAGATGGCCAGAGAGCGTTATTGGATTACGTGTTAATTGACAGGCGTGCGAAAGAGAGACTTTTGGATGTTAATGTGCTGAGAGGTGCAACTGGAGGGATGTCTGATCATTATCTTGTGGAGGCTAAGGTGAAGATTAGTATGGGTTTTCAGAAAAGAGGAGTGAATGTTGGGGTGAAGAAGGTGGTGAGAGTAAGTGAGCTTGGGAAGGAGACCTGTGTGGGGAAGTACCAGGAGAGACTGTGTACAGAATGGAAAAAGGTGAGAACAATGGAAGTAAGGGGAGTGGGGGAGGAATGGGATGTATTTAGGGAATCAGTGATGGATTGCGCAAAAGATGCTTGTGGCATGAGAAGAGTGGGAGGTGGGCTGTTTAGAAAGGGTAGTGAGTGGTGGGATGAAGAAGTAAGAGTATTAGTGAAAGAGAAGAGAGAGGCATTTGGACGATTTTTGCAGGGAAAAAATGCAATTGAGTGGGAGAAGTATAAAAGAAAGAGACAGGAGGTCAAGAGAAAGGTGCAAGAGGTGAAAAAAAGGGCAAATGAGAGTTGGGGTGAGAGACTATCAGTAAATTTTAGGGAGAATAAAAAGATGTTCTGGAAGGAGGTAAATAGGGTGCGTAAGACAAGGGAGCAAATGGGAACTTCAGTGAAGGGCGTAAATGGGGAGGTGATAACAAGTAGTGGTGATGTGAGAAGGAGATGGAATGAGTATTTTGAAGGTTTGTTGAATGTGTCTGATGACAGAGTGGCAGATATAGGGTGTTTTGGTCGAGGTGGTGTGCAAAGTGAGAGGGTTAGGGAAAATGATTTGGTAAACAGAGAAGAGGTAGTAAAAGCTTTGCGGAAGATGAAAGCCGGCAAGGCAGCAGGATTGGATGGTATTGCAGTGGAATTTATTAAAAAAGGGGGTGACTGTATTGTTGACTGGTTGGTAAGGTTATTTAATGTATGTATGACTCATGGTGAGGTGCCTGAGGATTGGCGGAATGCGTGCATAGTGCCATTGTACAAAGGCAAAGGGGATAAGAGTGAGTGCTCAAATTACAGAGGTATAAGTTTGTTGAGTATTCCTGGTAAATTATATGGGAGGGTATTGATTGAGAGGGTGAAGGCATGTACAGAGCATCAGATTGGGGAAGAGCAGTGCGGTTTCAGAAGTGGTAGAGGATGTGTGGATCAGGTGTTTGCTTTGAAGAATGTATGTGAGAAATACTTAGAAAAGCAAATGGATTTGTATGTAGCATTTATGGATCTGGAGAAGGCATATGATAGAGTTGATAGAGATGCTCTGTGGAAGGTATTAAGAATATATGGTGTGGGAGGCAAGTTGTTAGAAGCAGTGAAAAGTTTTTATCGAGGATGTAAGGCATGTGTACGTGTAGGAAGAGAGGAAAGTGATTGGTTCTCAGTGAATGTAGGTTTGCGGCAGGGGTGTGTGATGTCTCCATGGTTGTTTAATTTGTTTATGGATGGGGTTGTTAGGGAGGTAAATGCAAGAGTCCTGGAAAGAGGGGCAAGTATGAAGTCTGTTGGGGATGAGAGAGCTTGGGAAGTGAGTCAGTTGTTGTTCGCTGATGATACAGCGCTGGTGGCTGATTCATGTGAGAAACTGCAGAAGCTGGTGACTGAGTTTGGTAAAGTGTGTGGAAGAAGAAAGTTAAGAGTAAATGTGAATAAGAGCAAGGTTATTAGGTACAGTAGGGTTGAGGGTCAAGTCAATTGGGAGGTGAGTTTGAATGGAGAAAAACTGGAGGAAGTGAAGTGTTTTAGATATCTGGGAGTGGATCTGTCAGCGGATGGAACCATGGAAGCGGAAGTGGATCATAGGGTGGGGGAGGGGGCGAAAATTTTGGGAGCCTTGAAAAATGTGTGGAAGTCGAGAACATTATCTCGGAAAGCAAAAATGGGTATGTTTGAAGGAATAGTGGTTCCAACAATGCTGTATGGTTGCGAGGCGTGGGCTATGGATAGAGTTGTGCGCAGGAGGATGGATGTGCTGGAAATGAGATGTTTGAGGACAATGTGTGGTGTGAGGTGGTTTGATCGAGTAAGTAACGTAAGGGTAAGAGAGATGTGTGGAAATAAAAAGAGCGTGGTTGAGAGAGCAGAAGAGGGTGTTTTGAAATGGTTTGGGCACATGGAGAGAATGAGTGAGGAAAGATTGACCAAGAGGATATACGTGTCGGAGGTGGAGGGAACGAGGAGAAGAGGGAGACCAAATTGGAGGTGGAAAGATGGAGTGAAAAAGATTTTGTGTGATCGGGGCCTGAACATGCAGGAGGGTGAAAGGAGGGCAAGGAATAGAGTGAATTGGAGCGATGTGGTATACAGGGGTTGACGTGCTGTCAGTGGATTGAATCAAGGCATGTGAAGCATCTGGGGTAAACCATGGAAAGCTGTGTAGGTATGTATATTTGCGTGTGTGGACGTGTGTATGTACATGTGTATGGGGGGGGGGGGTTGGGCCATTTCTTTCGTCTGTTTCCTTGCGCTACCTCGCAAATGCGGGAGACAGCGACAAAGTATAAAAAAAAAAAAAAAAAAAAAAAAAAAAAAAAAATATATATATATATATATCCATGGGGATAGGGGAGAAAGAATACTTCCCATGTATTCCCTGCGTGTCGTAGAAGGCGACTAAAAGGGAAGGGAGCGGGGGGCTGGAAATCCTCCCCTCTCGTTTTTTTTTTTTTTCAAAAGAAGGAACAGAGAATGGGGCCAGGTGAGGGTATTCCCTCAAAGGCCCAGTCCTCTGTTCTTAACGCTACCTCGCTATCGCGGGAAATGGTGAATAGTATGAAAAAAAAAAAAAAAAAAAAAAAATATATATATATATATATATATATATATATATATACATATATATATATATATATATATATATATATATATATATATATATATATACAGGGAGAAGACATACTTATCTAATGCATAAATCAATCTACATTATGTAAATCCTATGGTGCTGGGTGGATATAGGAGAGAACATAGAGGCTGCGCGATTGGCGGAAAAGGTTCGTGTGCTGTGCTGGATCATGACTCGGCCGGAGACCCACCTGAAGAAGGCCCAGTGCGTCAAGGCCACTTGGGGAAGCCGGTGCAATAAGCTCATCTTCATGAGCTCCCAGAACGGTCAGTTGGTGTCCATTCTTGACTTGAAATATTCTCTTGTGTTTTAGATGAATAATAATAAGTTTTCCTGACAGAAACATGGGAAAGATAGCTTCTTGCTATGTAGTTAACCATTCAGTTATCACGAATCCACATATTTATATAGAAATGAATACCTGTCTCGCACTTTCACCTGTATCTAAGGATAAATCTTTGAAATATAGAGAAGGAATATCTTGTTGATTACGTCAATACTTGTATCACCTGGCAACATATCAGTCACACACACACACACACACACACACACACATATATATATATATATATATATATATATATATATATATATATATATATATGTGTGTGTGTGTGCGTGTGTGTGTGTGTGTGTATGTATGTATATTAGAAAGGGTAGTGAGTGGTGGGATGAAGAAGTAAGAAGTAAGATTATTAGTGAAAGAGAAGAGAGAGGCATTTGGACGATTTTTGCAGGGAAAAAATGCAAATGATTGGGAGGCAGGAGGCCAAGAGAAATGTGCAAGAGGTGAAAAAGAGGGCAAATGACAGTTGGGGTGAGAGAGTATCATTAAATCTTAGGGAGACTAAAAAGATGTTCTGGAAGGAGGTAAATAAAGTGAGTAAGACAAGGGAGCAAATGGGAACTTCAGTGAAGGAGCTAATGGGGAGGTGATAACAAGTAGTGGTGATGTGAGAAGGAGATGTAGTGAGTATTTTGAAGGTTTGTTGAATGTGTTTGATGATAGAGTGGCAGATATAGGGTGTTTTGGTCCAGGTGGTGTGCAAAGTGAGAGGGTTAGGGAAAATGATTTGGTAAACAGAGAAGAGGTAGTAAAAGCTTTGCGGAAGATGAAAGCCGGCAAGGCAGCAGGTTTGGATGGTATTGCAGTGTAATGTATTATAAAAGTGGGTGACTGTATTGTTGACTGGTTGGTTAGGTTATTTGATGTATGTATGATTCATGGTAAGGTGCCTGAGGATTGGCGGAACGCCTGCATAGGGCCATTGTACAAAGGCAAAGAGGATAAGAGTGAGTGCTCAAATTACAGAGGTATAAGTTTGTTGAGTATTCCTGGTAAATTATATGGGAGGGTATTGATTGAGAAAGTGAAGACATGTACAGAGCATCAGATTTGGGAAGAGCAGTGTGGTTTCAGAAGTGGTAGAGGATGTGTGGATCAGGTGTTTGCTTTGAAGAATGATTGTGAGAAATACTTAGAAAAGCAAAGGGGATAAGAGTGAGTGCTCAAATTACAGAGGTATAAGTTTGTATGTAGCATTTATGGATCTGGAGAAGGCATATGATAGAGTTGATAGAGATGCTCTGTGTAAGGTACTAAGAGTATATGCTGTGGGAGGCAAGTTGTTAGAAGCAGTGAAAAGTTTTTATCGAGGATGTAAGGCATGTGTACGTGTAGGAAGAGAGGAAAGTGATTCGTTCTCAGTGAATGTAGGTTTGCGGCAGGGGTGTGTGATGTCTGCATGGTTGTTTAATATGTTTATGGATGGGGTTGTTAGGGAGGTGAATGCAAGAGTTTTGGAAATAAGGGCAAGTATGCAGTCTGTTGGGGATGAGAGAGCTTGGGAAGTGAGTCAGTTGTTATTCGCTGATGATACAGCGCTGGTGGCTGATTCATGTGAGAAACTGCAGAAGCTGGTGACTGAGTTTGGTAAAGTGTGTGAAAGAAGAACGTTAAGAGTAAATGTGAATAAGAGCAAGGATTTTAGGTACAGGAGGGTTGAGGGTCAAGACAATTGGGAGGTAAGTTTGAATGGAGAACAACTGGGGGAAGTAAAGTGTTTTAGATATCTCGGAGTGGATCTGGCAGCGGATGGAACCATGGAAGCGGAAGTGAATCATAGGGTGGGGGAGGGGGCGAAAGTCCTGGGAGGTTTAAAGAATGTTTGAAAGTCGAGAACATTATCTCGGAAAGCAAAAATGGGTATGTTTGAAGGAATAGTGGTTCCAGTAATGTTGTATGGTTGCGAGGCGTGGGCTATGGATAGAGTTGTGCGCAGGAGGGTGGATGTGCTGGAAATAAGATGTTTGAGGACAATATGTAGTGTGAGGTGGTTTGATCGAGTAAGTAACGTAAGGGTAAGAGAGATGTGTGGAAATAAAAAGAGCGTGGTTGAGAGAGCAGAAGAGGGTGTTTTGAAATGGTTTGGGCACATGGAGAGAATGAGTGAGGAAAGATTGACCAAGAGGATATATGTGTCGGAGGTGGTGGGAACGAGGAGAAGTGGGAGACATAATTGGAAGTGGAAAGATGGAGTGAAAAAGATTTTGAGTGATCGGGACCTGAACATGCAGGAGGGTGAAAGGCGGGCAAGGAACAGAGTGAATTGGATCGATGTTCTATACCGAGGTCGACGTGCTGTCAATGGATTGAATCAGGGCATGTGAAGCGTCTGGGGTAAACCATGGAAAGTTTTGTGGGGCGTGGATGTGGAAAGGGAGCTGTGGTTTCGGGCATTATTACATGACAGCTAGAGACTGAGCCCTACAGAACTTTCCATGGTTTACCCCAGATGCTTCACATGCCCTGGTTCAATCTATTGACAGCACGTCGACCCCGGTATACCACATCGTTCCAATCTATTCTATTCCTTGTACGCCTTTCACCCTCCTGCATGTTCAGGCCCCGAAGACTCAAAATCTTTTTCACTCCATCTTTCCACCTCCAATTTGGTCTCACACTTCTCGTTCTCTCCACCTCTGACACATATATCCTCTTGGTCAATCTTTCTTCACTCATTCTCTCCATGTGACCAAACCATTTCAAAACACCCTCTTCTGCTCTCTCAACCACACTCTTTATTTCCACACATCTCTCTTACCCTTACATTACTTACTCGATCAAACCACATCACACCACATATGGTCCTCAGACATCTCACTTCCAGCACATCCACTATCCTGCGCACAACTCTGTCTATAGCCCACGCCTCGCAACCATACAACATTGTTGGAACCACTATTCCTTCAAACATACCCATTTTTGCTTCCCGAGATAATGTTCTCGACTTCCAAACATTCTTCAAGGCTCCCAGAATTTTCGCCCCCTCCCCCACCCTATGATTCACTTCCGCTTCCATGGTTCCATCCGCTGCCAGATCCACTCCCAGATATCTAAAACACTTTACTTCCTCCAGTTTTTCTCCATTCAAACTTACCTCCCAATTGACTTGACCCTCAACCCTACTATACCTAATAACCTTGCTCTTATTCACATTTACTCTTAACTTTCTTCTTTGACACACTTTACCAAACTCATACACCAGCTTCTGCAGTTTCTCACATGAATCAGCCACCAGCGCTGTGTCATCAGCGAACAACAACTGACTCACTTTCCAAGCTCTCTCATCTACAACAGACTGCATACTTGCCCCTCTTTCCAAAACTCTTGCATTCACCTCCCTAACAACCCCATCCATAAACAAATTAAACAACCATGGAGACATCACACACCCCTGCAGCAAACCTACATTCACTGAGAACCAATCACTTTCCTCTCTTCCTACATGTACACACACTCACACACACACACACACACACATATATATATATATATATATATATATATATATATATATATATATATATATATAACGCAGTACACAAAAATGGCACCTGCGTTATTTGCTTAGAATCTTAGAGGAGTCTTCCGCAGACTCGACTCTGGGAGCTGTCGACCTGGGTCTCGGTGAAGGTCGCAACGTGCTCTGGGGAAAGACAAAGGCAGCCTTCAAGTACGCGTATGATCACCACCTTAATGATTATGACTGGTTCTACAAGGCCGACGACGACACGTAAGAGCACCAAAATTGTCCTGGTTAATGACATGGATATATTAGTGAAAGATGAAATAGGTTATAAGATGTCTTGTTTTCTAAGTAGACTGACTAAATATATTAAGTATTACAGTTACTCTCGTTCTTGACTGTGGATTTAGCATGATGGTAAGATATGAGGGATGACACGGGAAGGCCCCTATTCTTGCTAATGATGGTTCTTACACTCTACAACGTATCACTGAAATTTTGGAGAGTGTACCATTCATTGCTTTCATATTTCTGCCATTCCAACAGTGCTGGCTACATCATTTCAGGGTTTTAAGTCGACCTGCTTTTACTTCTTCAAGACACATAATGGATAGTCATCGAACTGTAGTAACTTCCATTAGAGCCATTCTGTACTATATGTTGCTGGATCTTCCCCTAATGTCCCCGGCATGGTTATGTAGAGCAGAGATTCCCTGCTCTAACTTCAGAGACCTGTTTTTGTTAAGTCTGTCATGGTCTCTTAGGATGCTGAATGTATTTCCTTGTTTTATGTGAAAGAGCAACGAAGTTTACATAGAATGGAGTTGGAATCATATGGTAGAAATGAATCGGTTGCCGAAAAGTCTCACCAAAGGAGAAAAAATTGAGTTCAACGCGGCTCTTCCGTGACGGAAGATCACAACTAACCCCATGCATGCGAGGGGACAGAGTCACTGGCAAGTCGGTGGATGTTACGTTACGTTCGACTGTATCATGATGCCTGGCTTAGTATCATCCATCCAGTCCGTAAACTATCGTTTCTTTTCGCTTCCCACCAATCCTTGAGCATCTGTGTATATGACAATTAGCACTGACCTCGCTTGGTAATTCCTCCGGACCCTCTCACATTGGCTTGTGGTCTGCGTCTTGTGTCTAGTCCACCCTCGAAGTTTCCTGTCCTTTGTACACATACACTACAGTACTCCAACCTTTCTTCTATTCTGTCCCATGTATGTACAATATTTTAAATCTTTCAATGTGCTTGTTCTAGCTTGTATGCTTCTCTTCAAACTATACTTATCAACATTTGAGGTTCATAAACTTGAGAGATGCACATTCTTACTTGTCGAGCATAACTTACTGTGCTCTCCAAGCTCTTATCTTCTAGGAATTCTTCATCTTCCATAGACATGTCAAGAGTCATGACGAGATGCTACTCACAAAACCTAATATCTACTTATAACGACCAGATGGTCTGCGTAATTTTCACCTCACGATCCTTTATTTTTTCTTTTATCTCACACCAGGTATACCATCATGGAAAACATGCGCTACATGCTATCGCGATACGACCCGGAGTTTCCCAGCTACTTTGGTTCACGCTTCAACAAGTTCCACAAGCTGGGCTACATGAGTGGAGGTAATCTAGATTTTGCTTATGGGTGGAGAACAGAGAGAGGGCATTAAACATTTAGAGATAAGTGTAGAGTTTAGTAGGAGGTGGATGAAGAGTCCTTCATGGGTGAAGGTCACTGATAAGTTCTGGTTCGGAGGAGATGGCTGAGAGGCTATACACTGAGTAAAAACTTTCGAGCGCGTATGATGGAATGCAAATGAGGTGTAAAGTCAGCACCTGATAACAAATTATAAGTGTATGGATTCCTGTGAGGTAGCGACTAGCGTTCCTGACCGTGACCCATTCATGAGCCGCCAAGGGTCAAGCATATAAATTCGAATCCTGGTAGCAGCTTTCGGTCCACAGTCAACTTAACTGTTCATCCACCAATAATGATTCGTCGATAAAAACAGGTACATGGATCAGGCTAAGGTACATTTATATATAGCGTTAATGGGATGGCCTTGATTAGGGCCTCAGCTGCAAGTGCCGTCTCAGCTAACATAAGAAACAAAAAAAAAAAGATCAGACACCTAAAAGACACTATTCTAACCATTCACACCAAAGTCAATCAGCAAAAGAGATTCAGCACCATGAAGGCAATTAGATCATGGCTTACAGTATCATTAGGACCTTATTACATTGAAAATCTATTCCAATTTGAATATGTGAGTTTCCTGTTAGATTTATCTACTACATTTCGTATATATATATATATATATATATATATATATATATATATATATATATATATATATATATATATATATATATATATATATATATATATATTCATTTATTTATTTATTTTGCTTTGTCGCTGTCTCTCGCGTTAGTGAGGTAGCGCAAGGAAACAGACGAAAGAATGGCCCAACCCGCCCACATACACATGTATATACATACACGTCCACAAACCCAAATATACATACCTATACATCTCAATGTACACATATATATATACACAAACAGACATATACAATATACACATGTACATAATTCATACTCTCTGCCTTTATTTGTTCCCATCACCGCCTCGCCACACAGGAATAACAACCCCCTTCCCCTCATGGTTATGGAAGGTGGTAACGTAGGAAAGGGACACCAAAGGCCTATTCGTTCACTCTCAGTCTCTAGTGTATGTAATGATTGCCCCACCGGAAACCCAAGCTCCTTCCCACACCGGCCCACACACTTTCATGGTTTACCCCAGATGCTTCACATGCCCTGGTTCAATCCATTGACCAGGCACGTCGGA
>NC_092238.1:44345278-44352651 GCF_036320965.1 Panulirus ornatus | reverse complement strand
ATAATAATAATAATAATAATAATAATAATAATAATAATAATAATAATAATAATAATAATGATAATAATAATAATATAATAATAATAATAATAATAATAATAATAATAATAATAATAATAATAATAATAATAATAATAATAATAATGATAATAATAATAATAATAATAAAAATCATAATAATGACAATGATAATAATAATAATGATAACAATAATAATAATAATAATAATGATAATAATAATAATAATAATAATAATAATAATAATAATATCAATGATAATAATAATGATAGTGATAATAATAATAATGATAATAATAATAATAATAATAATAATAATAATAATAATAATAATAATAATGATAATAATAATAATAATAATAATAATAATGATAATAATAATAACAATAATGGTATTGATAATGATAATGATAATTGTAATGATAATGATGATAATAATAATAGCAATAATAATCATGATAGTAATAATAGTAATGATAATATAATTGCAACATAGAAGTTAAGCTCCTCTTGAGTTTTCAATCAGCAGATTTTTTGGGATAAATTTTGACGATCTGTTTGTGGTCTATCGACAAACATTTATTCAACACTTCCACAACTTTAAGAAAATTGCTTCGACTCTTCACCTTTCCACTTCTCCCAACAACCAAGCACTTCTTTTCCACTACTGCAACGCTCTTTCAACATTGCTACAATACTGCAATTTCCCCCAACAATCCTGCAACATGTCTCCAATATATATTTAGATTGAAGCTTTTACAGATCATGCGCTGCATACTGTAGAATAAGAAAGCCTCACTTATCGAAAGCAAGTCTATAATAAAGGACAAAAATGGTAAAATTATTGTCATTTAGTCTGAATACACCTGCATAGTGCGATCACCATCGACCTCGCTAGGATTCCTGTCAACTCCTCAGGGTTAGGACTTGACCCCATGTGAGTGATAGTCTCATTCATCTCAGTATGGTACGTTTTAGTCAATATGAATATGAAGAACTAGGAAAATATCGGATATGATATTAGTGAATAATTATAAGGACTATTGCGAATAGTAGCAATAATAATGATTTTAGTATTATCATTATTTTGCTTTGTCGCTGTCTCCCGCGTTAGCAAAGTAGCGCAAGGAAACAGGCGAAAGAATTACCTAAACCACCCATATACACATGTATATACATACACGTCCACAAACACAAATATACGTACCTATACATCTCAAACAGACATGTGCATATATACACATGTACATAATTCATACTGTCTACCTTTATTGATTCCCATCGCCACCCTCGCCACACATGAAATAACAACCCCCTCCCCCCCCTCATGTGCGCGAGGAAGCCCAAGAAAAGACAACGAATGCCACATTCGTTCACACTCAGTCTCTAGCTGTCATGTAATAATGCACCGAAACCACAGCTCCCTTTCCACATCCAGGCCCCACACAACTTTCCATGGTTTACCCCAGACGCTTCACATGCCCTGGTTCAATCCATTGACAGCACGTCGACCCCGGTATACCAAATCGTTCCAATTCACTCTATTCCTTGCACTCCTTTCACCCTTCTGCATGTTCAGGCCCCGATCACTCAAAATCTTTTTCACTCCATCTTTCCACCTTCCAATTTGGTCTCCCACTTCTCCTCGTTCCCTCCACCTCTGACACGTATATCCTCTTGGTCAATCTTTCCTCACTCATTCTCTCCATGTGACCAAACCATTTCAAAACACCCTCTTCTGCTCTCTCAACCACACTCTTTTTATTACCACACATCTCTCTGAACCATATTATTACTTACTCGATCAAACCACCTCACACCACATATTGTCCTCAAACATCTCATTTCCAGCACATCCACCCTCATCCGCACAACTCTTCCATAGCCCACGTCCCGCAACCATATAACATTGTTGGAACCACTATTCCTTCAAACATACCCATTTTTGCTTTCCGAGATAATGTTCTCGTCTTCCACACATTCTGCAACGCTCCCAGAACTTTCGCCCCCTCCCCCACCCTATGATTCACTTCCGCTTACATGGTTCCATCCGGTGCCAAATCTACTCCCAGATCTAAAACACTTCACTTCCTCCAGTTTTTCTCCATTCAAACTTACCTCCCAATTGACTTGTCCCTCAACCATTCTGCACCTAATAACCTTGCTCTTATTCACATTTACTCTCAGCTTACGTCTTTCATACACTTTACCAAACTCAGTCACCAACTTCTGCAGTTTCTCACACGAATCAGCTACCAGCGCCGTATCATCAGCGAACAACAACTGACTCACATCCCAGACTCTCTCATTGACAACAGACTGCATACTTGCCCCTCTTTCCAAAACTCTTGCATTCACCTGCCTAACAACCCCATCCATAAACAAATTAAACATCCATGGAGACATCACACACCCCTGAGAACCAATCACTTTCCTCTCTTCCTACACGTACACATACCTTACATCTTCGATAAAAACTTTTCACTGCTTCTAACAACTTGCCTCCCACGCCATATATTCTTAATACCTTCCACAGAGCATCTCTATCAACTCTATCATATGCCTTCTCCAGATCCATAAATGCTGCACACAAATCCATTTGCTTTCTGAGTATTTCTCACATACGTTCTTCAAAGCAAACACCTGATCCACACATCCTCCACCACTTCTGAAACCACACTGATATTGCACAATGATATTAATAATAACAATAATACTAATAATAATAATAATAATAATAATAATAATAATAATAATAGAGTTGATAGAGATGCTCTGTGGAAGGTATTAAGAATATATGGTGTGGGAGGCAAGTTGTTAGAAGCAGTGAAAAGTTTTTATCGAGGATGTAAGGCATGTGTACGTGTAGGAAGAGAGGAAAGTGATTGGTTCTCAGTGAATGTAGGTTTGCGGCAGGGGTGTGTGATGTCTCCATGGTTGTTTAATTTGTTTATGGATGGGGTTGTTAGGGAGGTGAATGCAAGAGTTTTGGAAAGAGGGGCAAGTATGAAGTCTGTTGGGGATGAGAGAGCTTGGGAAGTGAGTCAGTTGTTGCTCGCTGATGATACAGCGCTAGTGGCTGATTCATGTGAGAAACTGCAGAAGCTGGTGACTGAGTTTGGTAAAGTGTGTGAAAGAAGAAAGTTAAGAGTAAATGTGAATAAGAGCAAGGTTATTAGGTACAGTAGGGTTGAGGGTCAAGTCAATTGGGAGGTGAGTTTGAATGGAGAAAAACTGGAGGAAGTGAAGTGTTTTAGATATCTGGGAGTGGATCTGGCAGCGGATGGAACCATGGAAGCGGAAGTGGATCATAGGGTGGGGGAGGGAGCGAAAATTCTGGATGCCTTGAAGAATGTGTGGAAGTCGAGAACATTATCTCGGAAAGCAAAAATGGGTATGTTTGAAGGAATAGTGGTTCCAACAATGTTGTATGGTTGCGAGGCGTGGACTATGGATAGAGTTGTGCGCAGGAGGATGGATGTGCTGGAAATGAGACGTTTGAGGACAATGTGTGGTGTGAGGTGGTTTGATCGAGTAAGTAACGTAAGGGTAAGAGAGATGTGCGGAAATAAAAAGAGCGTGGATGAGAGAGCAGAAGAGGGTGTTTTGAAATGGTTTGGTCACATGGAGAGAATGAGTGAGGAAAGATTGACCAAGAGGATATATGTGTCGGAGGTGGAGGGAACGAGGAGAAGAGGGAGACCAAATTGGAGGTGGAAAGATGGAGTGAAAAAGATTTTGTGTGATCGGGGCCTGAACATGCAGGAGGGTGAAAGGAGGGCAAAGAATAGAGTGAATTGGAGCGATGTGGTATACCGGGGTTGACGTGCTGTCAGTGGATTGAATCAAGGCATGTGTATGGGGTTGGGTTGGGCCATTTCTTTCGTCTGTTTCCTTGCGCTACCTCGCAGACGCGGGAGACAGCGACAAAGCAAAGAAAAAAAAAAAAAAAAATAATAATAATAATGATAATAATAATAATAATGATAATAATAGTAATAATGATAATAATAACAATAATGATGATGATGATAGTTAAAAATAGTAATAATAATAATAATGATACTATTGATAATAATAATAATAATAGTAATAATAATAGTAATAATGATAATAATAATGATAATAATAATGATGATAATAATGATAATAATAATGATAATAATAATAATAATAATAATAATAATAATAATAATAATAATGATAATAATAATAATAATGATAATAATAATAATAATAATAATATTAATGATAATAATAATGATAATAATAATAATAATAATAATAATAATAATAATAATAATAATAATGATAATAATAATAATAATAATAATAATAATAATAATAATAATAATGACAATAACAATAATAATAATAATAATAATAATAATAATAATAATAATAATAATAATAATGATATTAACAATAATGATAATAGTAATAATAATAATGATAATAATAATAATGATAATAATAATAATAATAATAATAATAATAATAATAATAATAATAATAATAATAATAATAATAATAATAATAATAATAATAATAATAATAATAATAATAATAATAATAATAATAATAATAATAATGATAATAATAATAATAATGATAATAATAATGAGAATAATAATGATAATAATAATAATGATAATAATAATGATAATAATAATAATAATGATAATAATAATAATAATAATAATAATAATAATAATAATAATAATGATAATAATAATAATAATAATAATAATAATAATAATAAGAACAAGAGTAATAATAATAATAATAATAATAATAACAATAATAATAATAATAATAATAATAATAATAATAATAATAATATACTAATATTAATAGATAATATAATAACGAACAGGTAATATAATAATTATATAACTAATAACACTATTAATTATATATTAATATAATATATATAATAATGATAATTATTAATAATATTAGAATAATATTGATTATAATGACAATGATTATAATGATAAAAATAATCAATATTATCATAATTATTATCATAATATTATCATAATATTATCATATGACTGGTTGTTAAGGATAATCAATGTATATATATATATATGGATCATGGTAAAGTGTCTGAGGATTGGCGGAATGCATGCATAGTGCCTTTGTACAAAGGCAAAGGGGATAAAGCTGAGTGTTCAAATTACAGAGGATAAGTTTGTTGAGTATTCCTGGGAAATTATACGGGAGGATATTGATTAAAAGGGTAAAGGCATGTATATAACATCAGATTGGGGAAGTGCAGTGTGGTATCAGAGTGGCAGAGGATGTGTGAATCAGGTGTTGGCTTTGAAGAATGTATGTGAGAAATACTTAGAAAAAGAGATGGATTTGTATGTAGCATTTGTGGATCTGGAGAAGGCATATGATAAAGTTGATAGAGATGTTCATTGGAAGGTATTAAGAGTACATGGTGTGGGATGTAAGTTACTTGAAACACTGAAAAGCTTTTATCGAGGATGTAAGGCATGTGTACGAGTAGGGAGAGAGAAGAGTGATTAGTTCCCAGTGAATGTCAGTGCGTGATGTCTCTATGGTAGTTTAATCTATTTATGAATGGGTTGTTAGGGAGGTGAATGCAAGAGTTATGGAGAGAGGGGCAAGTATGCAGTCTTTTGAGGATTAGAGGGCTTGGAAAGAGAGTCAGTTGTTGTTTGCTGATGAAACAGCACTTATAAATGTGAATAAGAGCAATGTTATTAGGTTCAGTAGAGTTCAGGGACCAGTCAATTGGGAGGTAATTTTGAAGGAGAAAAACTGGTGGAAGTGAAGTGTTTTAGATATCTGGGAGTGGATTTGGCAGCGGATGGAACCATGGAGGCGGAGGTGAGTCACAGGGTTGGGGGAGGGGGCGATGGTACTGGGGGCGTTGAAGAATGTGTTGGAAGGCGTGAATGTTATCTCGGAGAGCAAAAATGGGTATATTTGAATGAAGAGTAGTTCCAACAATGTTATATGGTTGCGAGGCGTGGGCTATAGATTGGGATGTGCGGAGGAGGGTGGATGTGATGGATATGAAATCTTTGAGGACAATATGTGGTGTGAGGTAGTTTGATTGAGTAGGTAATAAAACGGTACGAGAGATGTGTGGTAATATAAATAGTGTGGTTGAGAGAGCAGAGGAGCGTATATTGAAATGGTCTGGCCACATGGAGAGAATATGTGAGGAAAGATTGACAAAGAGGGTATGTGTCACAGGTGGAGGGAACGAGAACTGGGAGACCAAATTGGAGGTGGTAGGATTGAGTGAAAAAGATTTTGAGCGATCGTGGCTTGAAGATACAGGAAGGTGAAAGGCGTGCAAAGAATAGATTGAATTACAACGGGGTCGACGTGCTGTCAATGGATTGAACCAGGGTATGTGAAGCGTCTAGGGTAAACCATGGAAAGTTTTGTGAGGTCTGGATGTGGAAAGAGTGTTGGGCTTTCGGTCTTTACACATGACAGCTAGAGGGTGAGTGTTAATGAATGTGGCATTTGTTGTCTTTTCCTGTCACTACCTCGCGCGCGCGCGGGGGGGGGGGGGGGGGGGGGCTGCAGTTTCATGTTTGGCGGTGTGGCGACGAGAATGGACGAGGGCAGCAAGTATGTATGTACATATGTATATATGTATATGTCTGTGTATGTATATGTATGTATACATCGAAATGTATTGGTATGTATATGTGCGTGTGTGGACGTGTATGTATATACATGTGTATGTGGGTGGGTTGGGCCATTCTTTCGTCTGTTTCATTACGCTTCCTTGCAAAAGCGGGAGACAGCGAATTATTATAATATAATAATATGATAATAATAAAAATCATTATGATTATTATTAATATCGTTATCATTATAATTATTATTATTATTATTATCATCATTATTATTATCATCATTATTATTATTATTATTATTATTATTATTATTATTATTATTGTTATCATTATTGTTATTATTATTATTGTTATTATTATTACTATTATTATTATCATTATAATCATCATTATTATTATTATTATTATTATCATTATCTTTATTATTATCATTATTATCATTATTATCATTATTATTATTATTATCATTATTATTATCATCATTATTATTATTATTATTATTACTATTATTATTATTATTATTATTATTATTATTATTATTATTATTATTATTATTATTATCATTATTATTATTATTATTTGATAATAGTAATCATAATAACAATCTCATTGTCATTACAGTGAATATGATGTGCAACTGAAATCACATTATTTTCATCATGCAAGCTGACTATTGTTATTAGTGTTGTTTTGGTAATGGTTCACATAAACGGCTGATAA
>NC_092238.1:44291218-44345178 GCF_036320965.1 Panulirus ornatus | reverse complement strand
AGATTTAGTCAACAAGGTAAACAATATCAATATCAATTTTGATTTCAAACTAGTTAGCTTTGATGTTCCCTCACTTTTCACTAAAGTTCCAGTTGATGACATTTTAGAATATCTATTTGATGTCTTGGATGATATTCATTTATCTGTTTCAAAGTCTAATTTCATTGAACTGATAAAATTGTGTATAAATGTCTGTGTATTTCAATTTAATGGAGATTATTATGCTCAAAAATTTGGTATGGCAATGGGTAACCCTCTTTCAACTGTACTAAGTAATCTTTATATGGAATTTTTTGAAACAAAATTACTAAAGGATACCTTACCTTCTAATGCAATTTGGTTTCGGTATGTAGATGATGTTCTTTGTGTTTGGCCAACAAATGAAAATTTACAAATATTTCTCCCCTTACTTAACAATTTAGTACTTACCATCAAATTTACTGTAGAAAATGAAAATAATTGTATGTTGCCATTTTTAGATTGCATGATCCATAGACAAGGAAACAAGTCTAAGTTTAGCATATACAGAAAACCCACCAATGTATGCTCATATATCCATTATTACTCATCTCAATATGACAGAGTTAAATTATCATCATTTCAATTTATATTCCTTAGGGCATTACCTATTTGCAGTCCAGAGTTTATTGATCATGAGTTTGAGAAGATATATTCTATTGGACCTAAGTTAAAGTAACCTAGATCTTTCATTGATAAATCCTTCAAGTTAGCAAACCATTGACACCAAGAATCTTTTAGTTCTCCCTTTTAATAATAATTTCACTTTTCTTCCCATGCTGCTTAAATCCTTTAATGTAAATGTTGCCTTTAGCAACAATAATACTATGGAGAATATCTTAATCAGGAATTCATCAGAAAATTCTCTTTGCTGCATCTATAAAGTTCCTTCTGGAAAGTTTGATGAATTTTATGTTGGTCAGACTGGTAAGGATCTTTCTGTTAGACTTAAGCAACATGAATATAGTATAATAACGGGATAAGAATCAAATGCCTTGTTTAATCATGTTAAAAACTATGATCATTGTATTGACTGGAGTAACGCCATCTCAGTTGTTAACTCTAACTGTATTACCAAGAGAAATATCATTGAATCTCTATTATTAAATACACAAAGAATTATAATCTTAATATTAGTGATGGTCTATACAAATTAGATAACTTTATCGTTGATAAGATTTGTAAAATGATAAGTTTATGAACGCTCGTTGTATGTTTTGGACAATCACATGTTTACCAAATGGCGTCCTAGCTTCGTTTCTTCGATGTATATCAACTGACTGTTATATTTCTCTCTTGTGTCTCCCCTGATGTGACTATTACACGAAAGTGCACTTGGGAACTTTTCGTGTTTCATTTTCCCCGTGGACTCATAGGAATATATATATATATATATATATATATATATATATATATATATATATATATATATATATATATATATATATATATATATATATATATATATATATATATATATATATATATATATACGTGTTAATTGACAGGCGTGCGAAAGAGAGACTTTTGGATGTTAATGTGCTGAGAGGTGCAACTGGAGGGATGTCTGATCATTATCTTGTGGAGGCTAAGGTGAAGATTTGTATGGGTTTTCAGAAAAGAAGAGTGAATGTTGGGGTGAAGAGGGTGGTGAGAGTAAGTGAGCTTGAGAAGGAGACCTGTGTGAGGAAGTACCAGGAGAGACTGAGTACAGAATGGAAAAACGTGAGAACAATGGAAGTAAGGGGAGTGGGGAAGGAATGGGATGTATTTAGGGAATCAGTGATGGATTGCGTAAAAGATGCTTGTGGCATAAGAAGAGTGGGAGGTGGGTTGATTAGAAAGGGTAGTGAGTGGTGGGATGAAGAAGTAAGAGTATTAGTGAAAGAGTAGAGAGAGGCATTTGGACGATTTTTGCAGGGAAAAAATGCAATTGAGTGGGAGATGTATAAAAGAAAGAGACGGGAGGTCAAGAGAAAGGTGCAAGAGGTGAAAAAAAGGGCAGATGAGAGTTGGGGTGAGAGAGTATCATTAAATTTTAGGGAGAATAAAAAGATGTTCTGGAAGGAGTTAAATAAAGTGCATAAGACAAGGGAGCAAATGGGAACTTCAGTGAAGGGCGCAAATGGGGAGGTGATAACAAGTAGTGGTGATGGGAGAAGGAGATGGAGTGAGTATTTTGAAGGTTTGTTGAATGTGTTTGATGATACAGTGGCAGATATAGGGTGTTTTGGTCGAGGTGGTGTGCAAAGTGAGAGGGTTAGGGAAAATGATTTGGTAAACAGAGAAGAGGTAGTGAAAGCTTTGCGGAAGATGAAAGCCGGCAAGGCAGCAGGTTTGGATGGTATTGCAGTGGAATTTATTAAAAAAGGGGTAGACTGTATTGTTGACTGGTTGATAAGGTTATTTAATGTATGTATGACTCATGGTGAGGTGCCTGAGGATTGGCGGAATGCGTGCATAGTGCCATTGTACAAAGGCAAAGGGGATAAGAGTGAGTGCTCAAATTACAGAGGTATAAGTTTGTTGAGTATTCCTGGTAAATTATATGGGAGGGTATTGATTGAGAGGGTGAAGGCATGTACAGAGCATCAGATTGGGGAAGAGCAGTGTGGTTTCAGAAGTGGTAGAGGATGTGTGGATCAGGTGTTTGCTTTGAAGAATGTATGTGAGAAATACTTAGAAAAGCAAATGGATTTGTATGTAGCATTTACGGATCTGGAGAAGGCATATGATAGAGTTGATAGAGATGCTCTGTGGAAGGTATTAAGAATATATGGTGTGGGAGGCAAGTTGTTAGAAGCAGTGAAAAGTTTTTATCGAGGATGTAAGGCATGTGTACGTGTAGGAAGAGAGGAAAGTGATTGGTTCTCAGTGAATGTAGGTTTGCGGCAGGGGTGTGTGATGTCTCCATGGTTGTTTAATTTGTTTATGGATGGGGTTGTTAGGGAGATAAATGCAAGAGTTTTGGAAAGAGGGGCAAGTATGAAGTCTGTTGGGGATGAGAGAGCTTGGGAAGTGAGTCAGTTGTTGTTCGCTGATGATACAGCGCTGGTGGCTGATTCATGTGAGAAACTGCAGAAGCTGGTGACTGAGTTTGGAAAAGTGTGTGGAAGAAGAAAGTTAAGAGTAAATGTGAATAAGAGCAAGGTTATTAGGTACAGTAGGGTTGAGGGTCAAGTCAATTGGGAGGTGAGTTTGAATGGAGAAAAACTGGAGGAAGTGAAGTGTTTTAGATATCTGGGAGTGGATCTGGCAGCGGATGGAACCATGGAAGCGGAAGTGGATCATAGGGTGGGGGAGGGGTCGAAAATTCTGGGAGCCTTGAAGAATGTGTGGAAGTCGAGAACATTTTCTCGGAAAGCAAAAATGGGTATGTTTGAAGGAATAGTGGTTCCAACAGTGTTGTATGGCTACGAGGCGTGGACTATGGATAGAGTTGTGCGCAGGAGGATGGATGTGCTGGAAATGAGATGTTTGAGGACAATGTGTGGTGTGATGTGGTTTGATCGAGTAAGTAACGTAAGGGTAAGAGAGATGTTTGGAAATAAAAAGAGCGTGGTTGAGAGAGCAGAAGAGGGTGTTTTGAAATGGTTTGGTCACATGGAGAGAATGAGTGAGGAAAGATTGACCAAGAGGATATATGTGTCGGAGGTGGAGGGAACGAGGAGAAGAGGGAGACCAAATTGGAGGTGGAAAGATGGAGTGAAAAAGATTTTGTGTGATCGGGGCCTGAACATGCAGGAGGGTGAAAGGAGGGCAAGGAATAGAGTGAATTGGAACGATGTGGTATACCGGGGTTGACGTGCTGTCAGTGGATTGAAGCAGGGCATGTGAAGCGTCTGGGGTAAACCATGGAAAGCTGTGTAGGTATGTATATTTGCGTGTGTGGACGTACGTATATACATGTGTATGGGGGGGGGGGGTTGGGGCATTTCTTTCGTCTGTTTCCTTGCGCTACCTCGCAAACGCGGGAGACAGCGACAAAGTATAATAATAAAATATAAAATATATATATATGTGTGTGTGTGTGTGTGTGTGTGTGTGTGTGCGTGTATGTGTAAATATATATATATACATATAACATTTATCCCTGGAGATAGGTGAGAAAGAATGCTTTCCACGTATTTCCTGCGCGTCGCAGAAGGGAAGGGAGCAGGGGGCTGGAAATCCTCCCTTCTCGTTTTTAATTTCCCAAAACAAGGAACAGAGAAGGGAGCTAAGTAAGGATATTCTCTCAACGGCTTTGTCCTCTTTTCTTATTGCTACCTCGCTAACGTGGGAATCGACAAATAGTATGAAAAATGATATATACAACATTAGGATATCAGTAATAAAAGGTAAAACGATTATATTGTTATTGATAATGGTGATAATATATACCATTATTGATTATGTAGATTAGACAGAGTGAAGGGGCATTTATTATATTAGGAGTGATACGTCATACTCAAAGAAAATGCAAAATGTTAGTATACTTTTTATAGCCAGAGATTTATTTCCAGTACAAGAATCAATCTTGAGGGAAAGTGCATGGCAGTTGACCCCCAGGATGTCAGAACTAAATTTCATGAATTTCATCACGAAACTTCGTGTATTTGGGAAAAAAGTTATTTTGTAATATAGTGTTGAATTTAGTTATTTTATCTATGTGCTTGGTAAAGCCAATCATAATCTACCAATGATTCACTGGTAACTCACTGGTATTAGATCTTCCGTGGAGATAGTATGGTGCTATTAACCAACATCTACATGCCTCACTGTCTTAACGCTCTCCTATATTTAGTGTTATACAGGGTCGATTCTCTGCCTCCTAGCTGTATACATTGTTGGCTAACGACCGCATGACGTGTTTTCGTTCGTGCTGCACTATTTGGGGACGGACAGTTCGTACGCTGGCATCGCAGGGGAAGTAATATGATGAGTGGGGAGAGGATCACATAGTCTTGATGACTTCTAACATGCTGGCGCAAGATACTATGTCTGGGGCAACCTTAGTCGATACAGTATATAGGGAAGCAAGAATCTTTGCCATATAGCATTTCTATTCACAAATGTCCGTGACTCTAGAATGTATAATGTAGCTCTAATGGATGTACTTAGAGAAATCTCCATCATGTTGAAGGTCTTGGTTTGGTTCTCGCCGCTTAATATCTAAGTCTAATCGTTATTTTTCATCTCCTCGGAGTTCTCCCTCAGACCTGCAGAAGCTGAAGGTCCTTCTGGTATGACAGTGAATATGTTGCTGGGTAAATTGGTCTCAACTGTTTACTCTCTTCCTTTCAGTGTTACTACATATTCTGGCTTTGACCTTTAGCTTTTACCAGTTACACACTCACCTTGGCGCTGTAGAGAGAAGACTAACGTGAAGTTAGTTAGGGAGGAATTCGACACTGTCGAAAAAAAGGAGAAAAACTATTTAAAAAACAAGGATAACTGAGGCAGCGGCTAGCCTTGCCAAGCCCCGCCCTGTGACGTCACACAGGAGAGCAGTGCTGCCACTTTAGTGGACTCAGTCTGTGAGGAGTGCTGGTCAGGGTCGGAGCTGCTGTGGGCCCCTAGGCAGCTGACGTCACAGTACGGAGGAACAGGTCGTGCCATCAGCTCAGTCTTGGGAGCTGGGAGGAGCTCCTGCGGCTTCTGGCCACTGACGTCACGGGGTGGAGGGAGGTTTCTGCAGTCTAGGACTGTGACCGGAGGGACTAATGGCATCTCCTGAGGGCCACATTAAACTTGTGTTTTATGAATGGCTCCAGCACCACGTTCTATAATCCCCATGTGAATCATGCTCAGTGCTATTTTTTGTGATTGAGTGAACTCATTTCCTTTACATATCTCTATACTGTGTCATGGTAACGCGAAGTCACTAAGCTTATCCTGGTCGTTACTATGCCTCCTGTGGTTATCATACAATCACTGGTTCTTTAGGGAATACAAATCCATTCCTTTTTCAAATAAATGGAAAGAAATGCGACTTACTAACTACTTTCACACATAATCTTATGACCTCTGAAATGTTTGTTGATTCGTAACTTTCCTGCAGCATGCCATATATCTAACAAGGGGTAAATTTCTTTCCTCTATACAAGATAACATCGAGCCAGTTCACTTTCTTATACACTTGCTTTCGAAGTGCGTCAGGCCATTGTTCCTGAGCTCAGGAAAAAAGAAAATGAGTAAAGTATTAATCTCTGGTCGGCTCACAGGCTTTCAGCGTACTTTGACATGGACAACCCTGGCATGACTCGAGCCGAGTTACAAGTTCTTAGTTGGTTGGGCCTGTCACAAGTGTGGTGGCTTTACTAGAACCGTACTTGGGGCTCATTTGCCTACCAACCAGAGGAAGAATGAACAGATGGGTGAGCTGTGTGCTGTCTACCTGTGCCGAGGATCGAATACGGGCAAGTGGATAAGTGGTCAGCAACGTTTACCACAATATTACAGTAAGTCAGGTAAACAAAGAGCATCAAGACATTTAAAGAAAATTAGTACGCATAAGGAGCTAAAGCCAAGCTCAACTCGATATGATTCGTACAGCGAGCTAAGAAGTACACATAATCTTAGAAAGGAGAAAGATATTTACTTCATAAAACCTGACAAGTCGGGTGCTTTAGATAGTCATGAGCAGGATTGATTATAGCGAAATAATCCTCGAACTGTATAGTCCAGTTTTATGTCCCTTCTTTCTCTTCCCCGACAGATGACAACCTTTTAAAAATCATGAGCTACATTCATATGACTAATGCATCTCTCAGTCGACGTGTAACACTTCATCTTCAAAACTGGGATTGGGGGATTCAGGATTGGGGGAATGCGTTCATAGAGCCATTGTACAAAGGCAAAGGGGATAAGAGTGAGTGCTCAAATTATAGAGGTATAAGTTTGTTGAGTATTCCTGGTAAACTATATGGGAGGATATTAATTGAGAGGGTGAAGGCATGTACAGAGCATCAGATTGGGGAAGAGCAGTGTGGTTTCAGAAGTGGTAGAGGATGTGTGGATCAGGTGTTTGCTTTGAAGAATGTATGTGAGAAATACTTAGAAAAGCAAATGGATTTGTATGTAGCATTTATGGATCTGGAGAAGGCATATGATAGAGTTGATAGAGATGCTCTGTGGAAGGTATTAAGAATATATGGTGTGGGAGGCAAGTTGTTAGAAGCAGTGAAAAGTTTTTATCGAGGATGCAAGGCATGTGTACGTGTAGGAAGAGAGGAAAGTGATTGGTTCTCAGTGAATGTAGCTTTGCGGCAGGGGTGTGTGATGTCTCCATGGTTGTTTAATTTGTTTATGGATGGGGTTGTTAGGGAGGTGAATGCAAGAGTTCTGGAAAGAGGGGCAAGTATGAAGTCTGTTGTGGATGAGAGAGCTTGGGAAGTGAGTCAGTTGTTGTTCGCTGATGATACAGCGCTCGTGCCTGATTCATGTGAGAAACTACAAAAGCTGGTGACTGAGTTTGGTAAAGTGTGTGAAAGAAGAAAGTTAAGAGTAAATGTGAATAAGAGCAAGGTTATTAGGTACAGTAGGGTTGAGGGTCAAGTCAATTGGGAGGTAAGTTTGAATGGAGAAAAACTGGAGGAAGTAAAGTGTTTTATATATCTGGGAGTGGATCTGGCAGCGGATGGAACCATGGAATCGGAAGTGGATCATAGGGTGGGGGAGGGGGCGAAAATCCTGGGAGCCTTGAAGAATGTGTGGAAGTCGAGAACATTATCTCGGAAAGCAAAAATAGGTATGTTTGAAGGAATAGTGGTTCCAACAATGTTGTATGGTTGCGAGGCGTGGGCTATGGATAGAGTTGTGCGCAGGAGGGTGGATGTGCTGGAAATGAGATGTTTGAGGACAATGTGTGGTGTGAGGTGGTTTGATCGAGTAAGTAACGTAAGGGTAAGAGAGATGTGTGGAAATAAAAAGAGCGTGGTTGAGAGAGCAGAAGAGGGTGTTTTGAAATGGTTTGGGCACATGGAGAGAATAAGTGAGGAAAGATTGACCAAGAGGATATATGTGTCGGAGGTGGAGGGAACGAGGAGAAGTGGGAGACCAAATTGGAGGTGGAAAGATGGAGTGAAAAAGATTTTGTGTGATCGGGGCCTGAAGATGCAGGAGGGTGAAAGGAGGGCAAGGAATAGAGTGAATTGGATCGATGTGGTATACCGGGGTTGACGTGCTGTCAGTGGATTGAATCAGGGCATGTGAAGCGTCTGGAGTAAACCATTGAAAGCTGTGTAGGTATGTATATTTGCGTGTGTGGACGTGTATGTATATACATGTGTATGGGGGTGGGTTGGGCCATTTCTTTCGTATGTTTCCTTGCGCTACCTCGCAAACGCGGGAAACAGCGACAAAAATAAATGTATATATATATATATATATATATATATATATATATATATATATATATATATATATGTATATATATATATATATATATATATATATATATATATATATATATATATATATATATATATATATATATATATATATATATATACATATATATATATATATATATATATATATATATATATATATAAATATATGTATATATATATATATATAAATATATATATATATATATATATATATATATATATATATATATATATATATATATATATATATATATATATATATATATATATATATATATATATGCGGCAGGGGTGTGTGATGTCTCCATGGTTGTTTAATTTGTTTATGGATGGGGTTGTAAGGGAGGTAAATGCAAGAGTCCTGGAAAGAGGGGCAAGTATGAAGTCTGTTGGGGATGAGAGAGCTTGGGAAGTGAGTCAGTTGTTGTTCGCTGATGATACAGCGCTGGTGGCTGATTCATGTGAGAAACTGCAGAAGCTGGTGACTGAGTTTGGTAAAGTGTGTGGAAGAAGAAAGTTGAGAGTAAATGTGAATAAGAGCAAGGTTATTAGGTACAGTAGGGGTGAGGGTCAAGTCAATTGGGAGGTGAGTTTGAATGGAGAAAAACTGGAGGAAGTGAAGTGTTTTAGATATCTGGGAGTGGATCTGTCAGCGGATGGAACCATGGAAGCGGAAGTGGATCATAGGGTGGGGGAGGGGGCGAAAATTTTGGGAGCCTTGAAAAATGTGTGGAAGTCGAGAACATTATCTCGGAAAGCGAAAATGGGTATGTTTGAGGGAATAGTGGTTCCAACAATGTTGTATGGTTGCGAGGCGTGGGCTATGGATAGAGATGTGCGCAGGAGGATGGATGTGCTGGAAATGAGATGTTTGAGGACAATGTGTGGTGTGAGGTGGTTTGATCGAGTAAGTAACGTAAGGGTAAGAGAGATGTGTGGAAATAAAAAGAGCGTGGTTGAGAGAGCAGAAGAGGGTGTTTTGAAATGGTTTGGGCACATGGAGAGAATGAGTGAGGAGAGATTGACCAAGAGGATATATGTGTCGGAGGTGGAGGGAACGAGGAGAAGAGGGAGACCAAATTGGAGGTGGAAAGATGGAGTGAAAAAGATTTTGTGTGATCGGGGCCTGAACATGCAGGAGGGTGAAAGGAGGGCAAGGAATAGAGTGAATTGGAGTCATGTGGTATACAGGGGTTGACGTGCTGTCAGTGGATTGAATCAGGGCATGTGAAGCGTCTGGGGTAAACCATGGAAAGCTGTGTAGGTATGTATATTTGCGTGTGTGGACGTGTGTATGTACATGTGTATGGGGGGGGGGGTTGGGCCATTTTCTTTCGTCTGTTTCCTTGCGCTACCTCGCAAACGCGGGAGACAGCGACAAAGTATAAAAAAAAAAAAAAAAAAAAAAAAATATATATATATGTATATATATATATATATATATATATATATATATATATATATATATATATATATATATATATATATATATATATATATATATATATATATATATATATATATATATATATATATATATATATATATATATATATATATATATATATATATATATATATATATATATATATATATATGTATATATATATATATATATATATATATATATATATATATATATATATATATATATATATATATATATATATATATATATATATACATATATATATATATATATATATATATATATATATATATATATATATATATATATATATATATATATATATATGTATATATATATATATATATATATATATATATATATATATATATATATATATATATATATATATATATATATATATATATAAATATATATACTCTATATTCTACTTTGTCGCTGTCTCCCGTGTTAGGGAGGTAACGCAAGGAAACAGACGAAAGAATGGCCCAACCCACCCACATACGCATGTATATACATACACATCCGCACACGCAAATATACATACCTATACATCTCTACATATACATATATATACACACACAGACGTATACATATATACACATGTACATAATTCATACTGTCTGCCTTTATTCATTCCCATCGCCACCCCCGCCACACATGAAATAACAACCCCCTCCCCCCGCATATGCGCGAGGTAGCGCTAGGAAAAGACAACAAAGGCCACATTCGTTCACAATCAGTCTCTAGCTGTCATGCATAATACACCGAAACCACAGCTCCCTTCCCACATCCAGGCCCCACAGAACTTTCCATGGTTTACCCCAGACGCTTCATATGCATTACCTGGTTCAATCCATTGACAGCACGTCAACCCTGGTATACCACCTCGTTCCAATTCACTCTGTTCCTTGCACGCCTTTCACCCTCCTGCATATTCAGGCCCCTATCACTCAAAATCTTTTTCAGTCTATCTTTCCACCTCCAATTTGGTTCCCACTTCTAGTTCCCTCCACCTCTGACACATATATCCTCTTTGTTAATCTTTCCTCACTCATTCTCTACATGTGACCATACCATTTCAAACACCCTCTTCAACTTTCACAGCCACACCCTTTTTATTACCACACATCTCTCTTACCCTATTATTACTTAATCAATATCACCTCAGACCACATATTGTCCTCAAACATCTCATATCCAGCACATCCACCCTCCTCCGTACAACGCTATCCATAGACCACGCCTCGCAACCATACAGACATTGTTGGCACCACTCTTCCTTCAAATATACCCATATTTGCTTTCCGAGATGATATTCTCGACTTCCACACATTCTTCAACGTTCCAAGAACTTTCGCCCCCTCCCCCACCCTATGATTCACTTCCGCTTCTATGGTTCCATCCGCTGCCAAATCGACTTCCAGATATCTAAAGCAATTCACTTCCTCCAGTTTTTCTACATTCAAACTTAACTCCCAGTTGACGTGACCCTCAACCTTACTGTACCTAATAACCTTGTTCTTATTCACAATAACTCTCAGCTTTCTGTTCTTCCACACACTTTACCAAAGTCAGTCACCAGCTTCTGCAGTTTCTCACATGAATCAGCCACTAGCGCTGTATCACCAGCGAACAACAACTGACTCACCCCAAGCTCTCTCATCCACAACAGACTGCATACTTGCCCCTCTTTCCAAAACTCTTGCGTTCACCTCCTTAACAACTCCATCCATAAACAAATTAAACAACCATGGAGACATCACACATCCCTGCCGCTAACCAACATTCACTAAGAACTAATCACTTTCCTCTCTTCCTACACGTACACATGCCTTACATCCTCGATAAAAACTTTTCACTGCTTCTCACGACATGCCTACCACACCATATATTCTTAATACCTTCCACAGAGCATCTTTATCAACTCTATCATTTCCCTTCTCCAGATCCATAAATGCTACATACAAATCCATTTGCTTTTCTAAGTATTTTTCACATACATCTTTCAAAGCAAACACTTGATCCACATATCCTCTACCACTTCTGAAACCACACTGCTCTTCCCCAATCTGATGCTCTGTACATGCCCTCACCCTCTCAGTCAATACCCTCACATATAATTTCCCAGGAATACTCAATAAACTTATACCTCTGTAATTTGAGCACTCACTTTTATCCCCTTTGCTTTTGTACAATGGCACTATGCAAGCATTCCGCCACCTCCGGTACCTCACCATGAGTCATACATACATTAAATAACCTCAACAAACAGTCAACAATACAGTCACCCCCTGTTTTAATAAATTCCACTGCAGTACCATCCAAACCTGCTGCCTTGCCGGCTTTCATCTTCCGCAAAGCTTTTGTCATAGTCCTTAACCCTCTCACTTTCCACACCACCTCGACCAAAACACGCTATATCTGCAACTATATCATCAAAAACATTCAACAAACCTTCAAAATACTCACTCCATCTCTTTCTCACATCACCACTACTTTTTATCACCTCCCCATTAGCCCCCTTCACTGAAGTTCCCATTTGTTCTTTCCTCTTACGCACTTTATTTACCTCCTTCCAAAGCATCTTTTTTTTTCTCCTTAAAATTTAATGATACTCTCTCACCCCAATTCTAACTTGCCCTCATTTTCGTGTCTTGCACCTTTGTCTTGACCTCCTGCCTCTTTCTTTTATACATTACCCATTCATTTGCATTATTTCCGTGCAAAAATACCCCAAATACCTGTCTCTTCTCTTTCACTAATAATCTTACTTCTTCATACCACCACTCACAACCCTTTCTAATCTGCCTACCGCCCACGATTCTCATGCCACAAGCATCTCTTACGCAAACCATCACTGCTTCTCTAAATACATACCTTTCCTCCCCCACTCACCTTACGTTCTTTGTTCTCACCTTTTTCCATTATGTACTTAGTCTCTCCTGATACTTACTCACACAAGTATCCTTCCCAAGCTCACTAACTCTCACCACTCCCTTCACCCCAATATCCTCTCTTCTTTTCTGAAAACCTCTACAAATATTCACCTTCGCCTCCACAAGATAATGATTAGACATCCCTCGAGTTACCCCTCTCAGCACATTAACATCCACAAGTCTCTCTTTCGCGCGCCTATCAATTAACACGTAATCTAATAACGCTCTCTGGCCATCTATCGTACTTACATACGTATACTTATGTATATCTCTCTTTTTGAACCATGTATTCCCAATCACCAGTCCTTTTCCAGCACATAAATCTACAAGCTCTTCACCATTTCCATTTACAACACTGAACACCCCATGTAAACCAATTATTCCCTCAACTGCCACATTACTCACCTTTGCATTCAAATCACCCATCACTATAACCCGGTCTGGTGCATCAAATCTACTAACCAACTCACTGAGCTGTTCCCAAAGCACTTGCCTCTCATGATCTTTCTTCTCATGCCCAGGTGGATATGCACCAATAATCATCCATCTCTCTCCATCCACTTTAAGTTTTACCCATATCAATCCAGAGTTTACATTCTTACACTCTATCACATACTCCCACCATTCCTGTTTTGGGAGTAGTTCTACTCCTTACCTTGCTCTTGTCCTCTCACTAACCACTGACTTTACTCCCAAGACATTCCCAAACCACTCTTCCCCTTTACCCTTGAGCTTCGTTCCACTCAGAGCCAAAACATCCAGGTTCCTTTCCTCAAACATACACCTATCTCTCCTTTTTTCTCATCTTAGTTACATCTACACACATTTAGACACCCCAATATGAGCCTTCGAGGAGGATAAGCACTCCCCGCGTGACTCCTTCTTCTGTTTCCCCTTTTAGAAAGTTAAAATACGAGGAGGTGAGGGTTTCGAGCCCCCCGCTCTCGTCCCCTTTAGTCGCCTTCTACGACACGTGAGGAATGAGTGGGAAGTATTCTTTCTCCCCTATCCCCTATCTCCTTTATGTATCTATATTCCTATATGTCCACGGGGAAAATGAAACACGATAAGTTCCCAAGTGCACCTTCATGTAATAATCACATCATCAGGGGAGACGCAAGAGAGAAACGTAACAGTCAATTGATATACAACGAAGAGACGTAGCTAGGGCGCCATTTGGTAAATATGCGATTGTCCAAGACAGACAACGAGCGTATCGTAAGCTTATTATGTGGACAAGAACGTGAATTGTTTACAAATTCTATCAACAATAAAGTTATCCAATTTGTATAGACCATCACTAATGTTAAGATTATAATTCTTCGTGTAATCAATAACAGAAGATTCAGTGATATATCACGTGGTAATGAACTTAGAGTTACTAAATCTAACTCCATTACTATTTGAAATATCATAGAATCTTCTATAACTGAATACAGAAAGAATTATAATCTTAATATTAGTGACGGTCTATACAAATTGGGTAACTTCATTGTTGATAAAATTTGTTAACAATTCCCCTTCTTCTCCACATAATAACTTTATGATACGCTCGTTGTCTCTCTTGGACAATCGCATGTTTACCAAATTGCGTCCTAGCTACGTCTCTTCGTTGTATATCAACTGACTGTTATATTTCTCTCGTCTGTCTGCCCTGATGATGTGATTATTACACGAAAGTGCACTTGGGAACTTATCCTGTTTCATTTTCTCCGTGGACTCATAGGAATACACTTGAACATGTGCAATTCCGCCAATCCTCAGGCACTTCACCGTGAACCATATATACGTTGACTATCTTTACCAACCATTCAATAACACAGACAACCCAGTTTTTGATAAATTCCACTGCAATATCATCCAAAACCGCCGCCTGGCCGGCTTTCATCTTCCGCAAAGCTCCCACACCCTTTTCTGTTTATCAAACCATCCTTCCTGACTCTCTCACTGCGCGCACCACCTCGAGCAAAACACCCTATATCTGCCACTTTATCATCAAACACATCCAACGGACCTTCAAAATCCTCACTCTATCTCCTCTTCACTTCACCACTACTTGTTATCATCTTCCCATTTGCCCACTTCACCGATGTTCCCATTTGTTCTCTTGTCTTACGCACTTTATCTACATCCTTCCAAAACATCTTTTCTTTCCCTAAAATTTAACGATACTCTCTCACCCCAACTCTCAATGGCCTTTTTTTTCACCTCTTGCACCTTTCTCTTGACCTCCTGCCTCTTTCTTCTACACATCTCCCAGTCATTTGCACAAATCATCCAAATGCCTCCCTCTTTTCTTTCACTAACATCCTTACTTCTTCATCCCACCACTCACTGCCCTTTCTAATCTGCCCACCTTCTCACATACACATATCAACTTATATATACATATACATACACAGACATATACAAATATACACAAGTACATATTCATACTTACTTCTTTCATCCATTACCGTTGCCAACCGCCACTCATGAAATAGCATCTGTGTGTGTGTGTGTGTGTGTGTGTGTGTGTGTGTAAATAAACCATCTATTCTGTATGCCAGGATTCGATTGGTTTGCATAAATGATATGTGATCTATTTACCTATCTATCTATCTATACACACACATATATATACATATATATATATATATATATATATATATATATATATATATATATATATATATATATATATATATATATATATATATATATATATATATATATATATATATATATATATATATATACATATATATATATATATATATATTTTTTTTTTATTATTATACTTTGTCGCTGTCTCCCGCGTTTGCGAGGTAGCGCAAGGAAACAGACGAAAGAAATGGCCCAACCCCCCCCCCCATACACATGTATATACATACGTCCACACACGCAAATATACATACCTACACAGCTTTCCATGGTTTACCCCAGACGCTTCACATGCCCTATATATATATATATATATATATATATATATATATATATATATATATATATATATATATTTTTTTTTTTTTATACTTTGTCGCTGTCTCCCGCGTTTGCGAGGTAGCGCAAGGAAACAGACGAAAGAAATGGCCCAACCCACCCCCATACACATGTATATACATACGTCCACACACGCAAATATACATACCTGCACAGCTTTCCATGGTTTACCCCAGACGCTTCACATGCCTTGATTCAATCTACTGACAGCACGTCAACCCCGGTATACCACATCGATCCAATTCACTCTATTCCTTGCCCTCCTTTCACCCTCCTGCATGTTCAGGCCCCGATCACACAAAATCTTTTTCACTCCATCTTTCCACCTCCAATTTGGTCTCCCTCTTCTCCTCGTTCCCTCCACCTCCGACACATATATCCTCTTGGTCAATCTTTCCTCACTCATCCTCTCCATGCGCCCAAACCACTTCAAAACACCCTCTTCTGCTCTCTCAACCACGCTCTTTTTATTTCCACACATCTCTCTTACCCTTACGTTACTCACTTGATCAAACCACCTCACACCACACATTGTCCTCAAACATCTCATTTCCAGCACATCCATCCTCCTGCGCACAACTCTATCCATAGCCCACGCCCCGCAACCATACAACATTGTTGGAACAACTATTCCTTCAAACATACCCATTTTTGCTTTCCGAGATAATGTTCTCGACTTCCACACATTCTTCAAGGCCCCCAGAATTTTCGCCCCCTCCCCCACCCATGATCCACTTCCGCTTCCATGGTTCCATCCGCTGCCAGATCCACTCCCAGATATCTAAAACACTTCACTTCCTCCAGTTTTTCTCCATTCAAACTCACCTCCCAATTGACTTGACCCTCAACCCTACTGTACCTAATAACCTTGCTCTTATTCACATTTACTCTTAACTTTCTTCTTCCACACACTTTACCAAACTCAGTCACCAGCTTCTGCAGTTTCTCACATGAATCAGCCACCAGCGCTGTATCATCAGCGAACAACAACTGACTCACTTCCCAAGCTCTCTCATCCCCAACAGACTTCATACTTGCCCCTCTTTCCAAAACTCTTGCATTTACCTCCCTAACAACCCCATCCATAAACAAATTAAACAACCATGGAGACATCACACACCCCTGCCGCAAACCTACATTCACTGAGAACCAATCACTTTCCTCCCTTCCTACACGTACACATGCCTTACCTCCTCGATAAAAACTTTTCACTGCTTCTAACAACTTTCCTCCCACACCATATATTCTTAATACCTTCCACAGAGCATCTCTATCAACTCTATCATATGCCTTCTCCAGATCCATAAATGCTACATACAAATCCATTTGCTTTTCTAAGTATTTCTCACATACATTCTTCAAAGCAAACACCTGATCCACACATCCTCTACCACTTCTGAAACCACACTGCTCTTCCCCAATCTGATGCTCTGTACATGCCTTCACCCTCTCAATCAATACCCTCCCATATAATTTACCAGGAATACTCAACCAACTTATACCTCTGTAATATATATATTAGTATATATATATACATATTAGTATGTATATATACATATATATATATATATATATATATATATATATATATATATATATATATATATATATATATATATATATATATATATATATATATATATATGTATATATATATATATATATATATAAAAGAAAAAAAAAACGAGAGGGGAGGATTTCCAGACCCCCGCTCCCTTCCTTTTTAGTCGCCTTCTACGACACGCAGGGAATACGTGGGAAGTATTCTTTCTCCCCTACCCCCATTTTTTTTTTTTTTTTAATTTTCCAAAAGAAGGAACAGAGAAGGGGGCCAGGTGAGGATATTCCCTCAAAGGCCCAGTCCTCTGTTCTTAACGCTACCTTGCTATCGCGGGAAATGGCGAATAGTATGAAAAAAAAAAGAATATATATATATATATTTTTTTTTTTTTTTTTTTTTTTTTTTATACTTTGTCGCTGTCTCCCGCGTTTGCGAGGTAGCGCAAGGAAACAGACGAAAGAAATGGCCCAACCCCCCCCCATACACATGTACATACACACGTCCACACACGCAAATATACATACCTGCACAGCTTTCCATGGTTTACCCCAGACGCTTCACATGCCTTGGTTCAATCCACTGACAGCACGTCAACCCCTGTATACCACATCGCTCCAATTCACTCTATTCCTTGCCCTCCTTTCACCCTCCTGCATGTTCAGGCCCCGATCACACAAAATCTTTTTCACTCCATCTTTCCACCTCCAATTTGGTCTCCCTCTTCTCCTCGTTCCCTCCACCTCCGACACATATATCCTCTTGGTCAATCTTTCCTCACTCATTCTCTCCATGTGCCCAAACCATTTCAAAACACCCTCTTCTGCTCTCTCAACCACGCTCTTTTTATTTCCACACATCTCTCTTACCCTTACGTTACTTACTCGATCAAACCACCTCACACCACACATTGTCCTCAAACATCTCATTTCCAGCACATCCATCCTCCTGCGCACAACTCTATCCATAGCCCACGCCTCGCAACCATACAGCATTGTTGGAACCACTATTCCTTCAAACATACCCATTTTTGCTTTCCGAGATAATGTTCTCGACTTCCACACATTTTTCAAGGCTCCCAAAATTTTCGCCCCCTCCCCCACCCTATGATCCACTTCCGCTTCCATGGTTCCATCCGCTGACAGATCCACTCCCAGATATCTAAAACACTTCACTTCCTCCAGTTTTTCTCCATTCAAACTCACCTCCCAATTGACTTGACCCTCAACCGTACTGTACCTAATAACCTTGCTCTTATTCACATTTACTCTTAACTTTCTTCTTCCACACACTTTACCAAACTCAGTCACCAGCTTCTGCAGTTTCTCACATGAATCAGCCACCAGCGCTATATCATTAGCGAACAACAACTGACTCACTTCCCAAGCTCTCTCATCCCCCACAGACTTCATACTTGCCCCTCTTTCCAAGACTCTTGCATTTACCTCCCTAACAACCCCATCCATAAACAAATTAAACAACCATGGAGACATCACACACCCCTGCCGCAAACCTACATTCACTGAGAACCAATCACTTTCCTCTCTTCCTACACGTACACATGCCTTACATCCTCGATAAAAACTTTTCACTGCTTCTAACAACTTTCCTCCCACACCATATATTCTTAATACCTTCCACAGAGCATCTCTATCAACTCTATCATATGCCTTCTCCAGATCCATAAATGCTACATACAAATCCATTTGCTTTTCTAAGTATTTCTCACATACATTCTTCAAAGCAAACACCTGATCCACACATCCTCTACCACTTCTGAAACCGCACTGCTCTTCCCCAATCTGATGCTCTGTACATGCCTTCACCCTCTCAATCAATACCCTCCCATATAATTTACCAGGAATACTCAACAAACTTATACCTCTGTAATTTGAGCACTCACTCTTATCCCCTTTGCCTTTGTACAATGGCACTATGCACGCATTCCGCCAATCCTCAGGCACCTCACCATGAGTCATACATACATTAAATAACCTTACCAACCAGTCAACAATACAGTCACCCCCTTTTTTAATAAATTCCACTGCAATACCATCCAATCCTGCTGCCTTGCCGGCTTTCATCTTCCTAAAAGCTTTTACTACCTCTTCTCTGTTTACCAAATCATTTTCCCTAACCCTCTCACTTTGCACACCACCTCGACCAAAACACCCTATATCTGCCACTCTGTCATCAGACACATTCAACAAACCTTCAAAATACTCATTCCATCTCCTTCTCACATCACCACTACTTGTTATCACCTCCCCATTTACGCCCTTCACTGAAGTTCCCATTTGCTCCCTTGTCTTACGCACCCTATTTACCTCCTTCCAGAACATCTTTTTATTCTCCCTAAAATTTACTGATAGTCTCTCACCCCAACTCTCATTTGCCCTTTTTTTCACCTCTTGCACCTTTCTCTTGACCTCCTGTCTCTTTCTTTTATACTTCTCCCACTCAATTGCATTTTTTCCCTGCACAAATCGTCCAAATGCCTCTCTCTTCTCTTTCACTAATACTCTTACTTCTTCATCCCACCACTCACTACCCTTTCTAAACAGCCCATCTCCCACTCTTCTCATGCCACAAGCATCTTTTGCGCAATCCATCACTGATTCCCTAAATACATCCCATTCCTCCCCCACTCCCCTTACTTCCATTGTTCTCACCTTTTTCCATTCTGTACACAGTCTCTCCTGGTACTTCCCCACACACGTCTCCTTCTCAAGCTCACTTACTCTCACCACCTTCTTCACCCCAACATTCACTCCTCTTTTCTGAAAACCCATACTAATCTTCACCTTAGCCTCCACAAGATAATGATCAGACATCCCTCCAGTTGCACCTCTCAGCACATTAACATCCAAAAGTCTCTCTTTCGCACGCCTGTCAATTAACACGTAATCCAATAACGCTCTCTGGCCATCTCTCCTACTTACATAAGTATACTTATGTATATCTCGCTTTTTAAACCAGGTATTCCCAATCATCAGTCCTTTTTCAGCACATAAATCTACAAGCTCTTCACCATTTCCATTTACAACACTGAACACCCCATGCATACCAATTATTCCCTCAACTGCCACATTACTCACCTTTGCATTCAAATCACCCATCACTATAACCCGGTCTCGTGCATCAAAACCGCTAACACACTCATTCAGCTGCTCCCAAAACACTTGCCTCTCATGATCTTTCTTCTCATGCCCAGGTGCATATGCACCAATAATCACCCACCTCTCTCCATCAACTTTCAATTTTACCCATATTAATCGAGAATTTACTTTCTTACATTCTATCACATACTCCCACAACTCCTGTTTCAGGAGTATTGCTACTCCTTCCCTTGCTCTTGTCCTCTCACTATATATACATATATATATATATATATATATATATATATATATATATATATATATATATATATATATATATATATATATATATATATATATATATATATATATATATATATGGGAAACAGAAGAAGGAGTCACGCGGGGAGTGCTCATCCTCCTCGAAGGCTCAGAGTGGGGTGCCTAAATGTGTGTGGATGTAACCAAGATGTGAAAAAAGGAGAGATAGGTAGTATGTTTGAGGAAAGGAACCTGGATGTTTTGGCTCTGAGTGAAACGAAGCTCAAGGGTAAAGGGGAAGAGTGGTTTGGAAATGTCTGGGGAGTGAAGTCAGGGGTTAGTGAGAGGACAAGAGCAAGGGAAGGAGTAGCAATACTCCTGAAACAGGAGTTGTGGGAGTATGTGATAGAATGTAAGAAAGTAAATTCTCGATTAATATGGGTAAAATTGAAAGTTGATGGAGAGAGGTGGGTGATTATTGGTGCATATGCACCTGGGCATGAGAAGAAAGATCATGAGAGGCAAGTGTTTTGGGAGCAGCTAAATGAGTGTGTTAGCGGTTTTGATGCACGAGACCGGGTTATAGTGATGGGTGATTTGAATGCAAAGGTGAGTAATGTGGCAGTTGAGGGTATAATTGGTATGCATGGGGTGTTCAGTTTTGTAAATGGAAATGGTGAAGAGCTTGTAGATTTATGTGCTGAAAAAGGACTGATGATTGGGAATACCTGGTTTAAAAAGCGAGATATACATAAGTATACTTATGTAAGTAGGAGAGATGGCCAGAGAGCGTTATTGGATTACGTGTTAATTGACAGGCGTGCGAAAGAGAGACTTTTGGATGTCAATGTGCTGAGAGGTGCAACTGGAGGGATATCTGATCATTATCTTGTGGAGGCTAAGGTGAAGATTAGTATGGGTTTTCAGAAAAGAAGAGTGAATGTTGGGGTGAAGAAGGTGGTGAGAGTAAGTGAGCTTGGGAAGGAGACCTGTGTGAAGAAGTATCAGGAGAGACTGTGTACAGAATGGAAAAAGGTGAGAACAATGGAAGTAAGGGGAGTGGGGGAGGAATGGGATGTATTTAGGGAATCAGTGATGGATTGCGCAAAAGATGCTTGTGGCATGAGAAGAGTGGGAGGTGGGCTGTTTAGAAAGGGTAGTGAGTGGTGGGATGAAGAAGTAAGAGTATTAGTGAAAGAGAAGAGAGAGGCATTTGGACGATTTTTGCAGGGAAAAAATGCAATTGAGTGGGAGAAGTATAAAAGAAAGAGACAGGAGGTCAAGAGAAAGGTGCAAGAGGTGAAAAAAAGGGCAAATGAGAGTTGGGGTGAGAGACTATCAGTAAATTTTAGGGAGAATAAAAAGATGTTCTGGAAGGAGGTAAATAGGGTGCGTAAGACAAGGGAGCAAATGGGAACTTCAGTGAAGGGCGTAAATGGGGAGGTGATAACAAGTAGTGGTGATGTGAGAAGGAGATGGAATGAGTATCTTGAAGGTTTGTTGAATGTGTCTGATGACAGAGTGGCAGATATAGGGTGTTTTGGTCGAGGTGGTGTGCAAAGTGAGAGGGTTAGGGAAAATGATTTGGTAAACAGAGAGGAGGTAGTAAAAGCTTTGCGGAAGATGAAAGCCGGCAAGGCAGCAGGTTTGGATGGTATTGCAGTGGAATTTATTAAAAAAGGGGGTGACTGTATTGTTGACTGGTTGGTAAGGTTATTTAATGTATGTATGACTCATGGTGAGGTGCCTGAGGATTGGCGGAATGCGTGCATAGTGCCATTGTACAAAGGCAAAGGGGTTAAGAGTGAGTGCTCAAATTACAGAGGTATAAGTTTGTTGAGTATTCCTGGTAAATTATATGGGAGAGTATTGATTGAGAGGGTGAAGGCATGTACAGAGCATCAGATTGGGGAAGAGCAGTGTGGTTTCAGAAGTGGTAGAGGATGTGTGGATCAGGTGTTTGCTTTGAAGAATGTATGCGAGAAATACTTAGAAAAGCAAATTGATTTGTATGTAGCATTTATGGATCTGGAGAAGGCATATGATAGAGTTGATAGAGATGCTCTGTGGAAGGTATTAAGAATATATGGTGTGGGAGGCAAGTTGTTAGAAGCAGTGAAAAGTTTTTATCGAGGATGTAAGGCATGTGTACGTGTAGGAAGAGAGGAAAGTGATTGGTTCTCAGTGAATGTAGGTTTGCGGCAGGGGTGTGTGATGTCTCCATGGTTGTTTAATTTGTTTATGGATGGGGTTGTTAGGGAGGTAAATGCAAGAGTCTTGGAAAGAGGGGCAAGTATGAAGTCTGTTGGGGATGAGAGAGCTTGGGAAGTGAGTCAGTTGTTGTTCGCTGATGATACAGCGCTGGTGGCGGATTCATGTGAGAAACTGCAGAAGCTGGTGACGGAGTTTGGTAAAGTGTGTGGAAGAAGAAAGTTAAGAGTAAATGTGAATAAGAGCAAGGTTATTAGGTACAGTAGGGTTGAGGGTCAAGTCAATTTGGAGGTGAGTTTGAATGGAGAAAAACTGGAGGAAGTGAAGTGTTTTAGATATCTGGGAGTGGATCTGTCAGCGGATGGAACCATTGAAGCGGAAGTGGATCATAGGGTGGGGGAGGGGGCGAAAATTTTGGGAGCCTTGAAAAATGTGTGGAAGTCGAGAACATTATCCCGGAAAGCAAAAATGGGTATGTTTGAAGGAATAGTAGTTCCAACAATGTTGTATGGTTGCGAGGCGTGGGCTATGGATAGAGTTGTGCGCAGGAGGATGGATGTGCTGGAAATGAGATGTTTGAGGACAATGTGTGGTGTGAGGTGGTTTGATCGAGTAAGTAACGTAAGGGTAAGAGAGATGTGTGGAAATGAAAAGAGCGTGGTTGAGAGAGCAGAAGAGGGTGTTTTGAAATGGTTTGGGCACATGGAGAGAATGAGTGAGGAAAGATTGACCAAGAGGATATATGTGTCGGAGGTGGAGGGAACGAGGAGAAGAGGGAGACCAAATTGGAGGTGGAAAGATGGAGTGAAAAGGATTTTGTGTGATCGGGGCCTGAACATGCAGGAGGGTGAAAGGAGGGCAAGGAATAGAGTGAATTGGAGCGATGTGGTATACAGGGGTTGACGTGCTGTCAGTGGATTGAATCAAGGCATGTGAAGCGTCCGGGGTAAACCATGGAAAGCTGTGTAGGTATGTATATTTGCGTGTGTGGACGTGTGTATGTACATGTGTATGGGGGGGGTTGGGCCATTTCTTTCGTCTGTTTCCTTGCGCTACCTCGCAAACGCGGGAGACAGCGACAAAGTATAAAAAAAAAAAAAAAAAAAAAATATATATATATATATATATATATATATATATATATATATATATATATATATATATATATATATATATATATATATATGTATTCGTTTTTTCTGTCAGAACTATACAAAAAGATCTCGAGATTTCGTTTGGATTATTGTTCATTGCTACCTAATTTTTGAACAAATCTCTGAGGATCTGGACATAGGATCGAGATGAGGCTTTTTCCATTAGGTGGGAGCTGCCATGTAGTTTGGCGTACCTCTTCGGATTTACATACCAGCGTGAGATAACGGTGAAACTGGTCAGAAGCAAATATCTTTTATTCGTTTCTGAGTGCTAAAAACCTCCCCAGCCCGTGAGAAATACCAGGACATAAGTTGGATTAAGGTTTTATCCGTACGTGTGTATCATCATTTCTCTTGACCGTGTTTCTTTCTGTTATGTACCCCATGGTGTGAGGTGTACTAATGATAATCTGTTCTTGATACTTCACGTTTTCTTTTCTTTTACTCATTACGTTGAGCACCGTTTTCCAGCAATTTGAACGCGTTATAGCAGCGAGTCATGCAAGAGATCGCTTAGCCTGCAACTTTGCCTTTTTTCCCAGATTCCTTCCAGTTATTCATAAAAGAAAATAAGAGTTCTTCTCCGGTGCCTTAGTTTGAATTAATATGAATTAAAGATGGACATAACTTCAGAGACAACTTCTTTTCTCTTTTCTGCCTGCTTTTTGTAATGCATAGTAAGGTCTTTTTTTTTTTTACAAACCTGTTAGATATAAGCATGAAAAAAACAGGAAATTGCATGATTTTTCTTTTCCTATGCCAACTGGCCTTTATACTGTGCATGACAGGTTAATGTAGTAATCTTATTTCAAGGATATGGTGATAACGTGCTCAATCTTGGATTAAAGAAGCACAAATGTAAGGCATCTCACATTTTTGACCTTGACCTATTTACCCTTTTGAATAGCATTGAAGAGTCATTGGACTGAACAAGGGAATTTGGAACGTCCAGGGTAAACCATAGAAAGGTCTGTAGTACCTGGATGTCGGTAGCGGGCAGTGGTGTCGGAGCATTACACGTAACATTTCATGGATAGATGTGAGCGTATGTGGCCTTACTCTGTGTTCTGGAACTACCTCACTGATACAGGGGGCGGGGAATCAGGTGTAAGGGAAGAGGAGAGTATACACAAATTATATTTTTTCTTTTCTTTCATGCTGTTCTGATATTTCCTCTGAGGCGGAGTGACATCAACAATTGATGAAGGCGAGTAAATAAAAAGAGAATATTTATATATATATATATATATATATATATATATATATATATATATATATATATATATATATATATATATATATATATATATATATATATATATATATATATATATATGCATATATATATATATATATATATATATATATATATATATATTATATATATATATATATATATATATATATATATATATATATATATATATATATATATATATATATATATATATATATATATATATATATATGGATATATATATATAATATATATATATATATATATATATATATATATATATATATATATATATATATATATATATATATATATATATATATATATTTTATTTATTTATTTTGCTTTGTCGCTGTCTCACGCGTTTGCGAGGTAGCGCAAGGAAACAGACGAAAGAAATGGCCCAACCCACCCCCGCACACATGTATATACAAACACGTCCACACACGCAAATATACATACCTTTACATCTCAATGTACACATATATATACACACACAGACACATACATATATACCCATGCACACAATTCACACTGTCTGCCTTTATTCATTTCCATCGCCACCTCGCCACACATGGAATACCATCCCCCTCCCCACTCATGTGTGCGGGGTAGCGCTAGGAAAAGACAACAAAGGCCTCATTCGTTCACACTCAGTCTCCAGCTGTCATGCAATAATGCCCGAAACCACAGCTCCCCTTCCACATCCAGGCCCCACACAGCTTTCCATGGTTTACCCCAGACGCTTCAAATACCCTGATTCAATCCACTGACAGCACGTCAATCCCGGTATACCACATCGATCCAATTCACTCTATTCCTTGCCCGCCTTTCACCCTCTTGCATGTTCAGGCCCCGATCACTCAAATCTTTTTCACTCCATCTTTCCACCTCCAATTTGGTCTCCCTCTTCTCCTCGTTCCCTCCACCTCTGACACATATATCCTCTTGGTCAATCTTTCCTCACTCATTCTCTACATGTGGCCAAACCATTTCAAAACAACCAATTCTGCTCTCTCAATCACGCTCTTTTTATTTCCACACATCTCTCTTACCCTTAAATTGCTTACTCGATCAAACCACCTCATACCACACATTGTCCTCAAACATCTCATTTAAAGCACATCCACCCTCCTGCGCACAACTCTATCCATAGCCCACGCCTCGCAACCATACAACATTGTTGGAACCACTATTCCTTCAAACATACCCATTTTTGCTTTCCGATATAATGTTCTCGACTTCCACACATTCTTCAAGGCTCCCAGGATTTTCGCCCCCTCCCCCACCCTATGATTCACTTTCGCTTCCATGGTTCCATCCGCTGCTAGATCCACTCCCAGATATTTAAAACACTTTACTTCCTCCAGTTTTTCTCCATTCAAACTTACCTCCCGATTGACTTGACCCTCAACCCTACTGTACCTAATAACCTTGCTCTTATTCACATTTACTCTTAACTTTCTTCTTTCACACACTTTACCAAACTCAGTCACCACCTTCTGCAATTTCTCACATGAATCAGCCACCAGGGCTGCATCATCAGCGAACAACAACTGACTCACTTCCCAAGCTCTCTCATCCATAATAGACTTCATACTTGACCCTCTTTCCAAAACTCTTCCATTCACCTCCCTAAAAACCCCATCCATAAACAAATTAAGCAACCATGGAGACATCACACACCCCTGTCGTAAACCTACATTCACTGAGAACCAATCACTTTCTTTTCTTCCTACACGTACACATGCCTTACATCTTCGATAAAAACTTTTCACTGCTTCTAACAACTTGCCTCCCACACCATATATCCTTAATTCCTTCCACAGAGCATCTCTATCAACTCTATCATATGCCTTCTCCAGATCCATGAATGCTACATACAAATCCATTTGCTTTTCTAAGTATTTCTCACATACATTCTTCAAAGCAAACACCTGATCCACACATCCTCTACCACTTCTGAAACCACACTGCTCTTCCCCAATCTGATGCTCTGTACATGCCTTCACCCTCTCAATCAATACCCTCCCATATAATTTACCAGGAATACTCAACAAACTTATACCTCTGTAATTTGAGCACTCACTCTTACCCCCTTTGCCTTTGTACAATGGCACTATGCAAGCATTCCTCCAATCTTCAGGCACCTCACCATGAGTCATAAATATATTAGATAACCTTACCAACGAGTTAACAATACAGTCACCCCCTTTTTAATAAATTCTACTCCAGTACCATCCAAAACCGCTGCCTTGCCAGTTTTCATATTCCGCAAAGCTTTTCCTACCTCTTCTCTGTTTGCAAAATAATTTTTCCTAACCCTCTCACTTTGCAAACCACCTCGACCATAACACCCTATATGTGCCACTCTATCATCAAACACATTCAACAAACCTTCAAAACACTCATTCCATCTCCTCACATCACCGCTACTTGTTATCATCTCCCATTAGCCCACTTCACTGAAGTTCCCATTGGTTCCTTCTTCTTACTCACTTTATTTACCTCCTTCCAAAACATCTTTTTTTTTTTCCCTAAAATTTAGTGATACTCGCTCACCCCAACTCTCATTTGCCCTCTTTTTCACCTCTTGCACCTTTCTTTTGACCTCCGGCCTCTTTCATTAATACATCTCCCACTCATTTGCATTATTTCCCTGCAAAAATTGTCCAAATGCCTCTCTCTTCTCTTTCACTAATAAATTTACTTCTTCATCCCACCACTCACTGTCTTTGCTAATCTGTCCACCTCCAACGCTTCTCATGCCACAAGCATCTTTTGCGCAAGCCATCACTGCTCCCCTAAATACATCCCATTCCTCCCCCACTCCCCTTACCTCCTTTGTTCTCAGTTTTTTCCATTCTGTACTCAGTCTCGCCTGGTACTTCCTCACACAAGTCTCCTTTCCACGCTCACTTACTCTCACCACTCTCTTCACCCCAACATTCTCTTTTCTTTCCTGAAAACCCATACAAATCTTCAACTTCGCCTCCACAAGATAATGATCAGACGTCCGTCCAGTTGCACCTCTCAGCACATTAACATCCAAAAGTCTCTCTTTCGTGCGCCCATCAATTAACACGTAACCCAATAACGCTCTCTGGCCATCTTTCCTACATATATACGTGTACTTTTGTATATGTCTCTTTTTAAACCAGGTATTCCTATCACCAGTCCTTTTTCAGCACATAAATCTAAAAGCTCCTCACCATTTCCATTTACAACACTAAGTACCACATGTATACCAATTATTCCCTCAACTGCCACATTACTCACCCTTGCATTCAAATCACCCATCACTATAACCCGGTCTCGTGCATCAAAACTACTAACACACTCATTCAGCTGCTCCCAAAACACTTGCCTCTCATGATCTTTTTCCTCATGCCCAGGTGCATTTGCACCAATAATCTCCCATCTCTCTCCATCAACTTTCAGTTTTATCCATATCAATCTAGGGTTCTTCTTCTGTTTCCCCTTTTAGAAAGTTAAAATACAAGGAGGGGAGGGTTTCTGGCCCCCCACTCCCGCGCCCTCTACGCGACTTAGGGGAAGCGTGGGAAGTATTCTTTCTCCCCTATCCCCACGGATATATATAGACATACATTTACCTTTATTTATTTTGCTTTGTCGCTGTCTCCCGCGTTTGCAAAGTAGCGCAAGGAAACAGACGAAAGAAATGGCCCAACCCACTCCATACACATGTATATACATACACGTCCACACACGCAAATGTACATACCCATACATCTCAATGTACACATATATATACACACACAGACACATACATATATACATATGCACACAATTCACACTGTCTGCCTTTATTCATTCTCATCGCCACCTCGCCACACATGGAATAACATCCCCCTCCCCCCTCATGTGTGCGAGGTAGCGCTAGGAAAAGACAACAAAGGCCCCATTCGTTTACACTCAGTCTCTAGCTGTCATGCAATGATTCTTGAACCACAGCTCCCTTTCCACATCCAGGCCCCACAGAACTTTCCATGGTTTACCCCAGACACTTCACATGACCTGATTCAATCCATTGACAGCACGTTGACCCCGGTATACCACATCGATCCAATTCACTCTATTCCTTGCCCGCTTTTCACCCTCCTGCATGTTCAGGCCCCGATCACTCAAAATCTTTTTCACTCCATCTTTCCACCTCCAATCTGGTCTCCCACTTCTCCTCGTTCCCTCCATATCCGACACATATATCCTCTTGGTCAATCTTTCCTCACTCATTCTCACCATGTGCCCAAACCATTTCAAAACAACCTCTTCTCCTCTCTCAACAACGCTCTCTTCATTTCCACACATCTCTCTTACCCTTACATCACTTACTCGTTCAAACCACCTCACACAACATATTGTCCTCAGGCATCTCATTTCCAGCACATCCACCCTCCTGCGCACAACTCTATCCATAACCCGCGCCTCGCAACCATACAACATTGTTGGAACCACAATTCCTTTAAACATAGCCATTTTTGCTTTCGGTGATAATGTTCTCGACTTCCACACATTTTTCAAGGCTCCCAGGATATATATATATATATATATATATATATATATATATATATATATATATATATATATATATATATATATATATATATATATATATATATATTATCCCTTGGGATAGGGGAGAAAGAATACTACCCACGTATTACCTGCGTGTCGTAGAAGGCGACTAAAAGGGAAGGGAGCGGGGGGCTGGAAATCCTCCTCTCTCGTTTTTTTTTAATTTTCCAAAAGAAGGAACAGAGAAGGGGGCCAGGTGAAGATATTCCCTCAAAGGCCCATTCCTCTGTTCTTAACGCTACCTCGCTATCGCGGGAAATGGCGAATAGTATGAAAAAAAAAATATATATATATTTTTTTTTTTTTCATACTATTCGCCATTTCCCGCGGTAGCGAGGTAGCGTTAAGAACAGAGGACAGGGCCTTTTTTGGAATATCCTCACCTTGCCACCTCTGTTCCTTCTTTTGGAAAAAAAAAAAAAAAGAGAGAGGGGAGGATTTCCAGCCCCCCGCTCCCTCCCCTTTTAGTCGCCTTCTGCGACACGCAGGGAATACGTGGGATGTACTCTTAATCCCCTATCCCCATGGATAATTATATATATATATATATATATATATATATATATATATATATATATATATATATATATATATATATATATATATATATATATATATATATATATATATATATATATATATATATATATATATATATATATATATATATGTAAATATATATAAATGTATATGTATATACATATATATATATATATATATATATATATATATATATATATATATATATATAAATATACATATATATATATATATATATATATATATATATATCATCCCTGGGGATAGGGGATTAAGCATACTTCCCACGTATTCCCTGCGTGTCGTAGAAGGCGACTAAAAGGGGAGGGAGCGGGGGGCTGGAAATCCTCCCCTCTCGTTTTTTTTTTTTTTTTTCAAAAGAAGGAACAGAGGGGGCCAGGTGAGGATATTCCAAAAAAGGCCCAGTCCTCTGTTCTTAACGCTACCTCGCTAACGCGGGAAATGGCTAATAGTTTAAAAGAAATATATATATATATATATATATATATATATATATATATATATATATATATATATATATATGTATATATATATATATATATATATATATATATATATATATATATATATATATATATATATATATATATATATATATGTATATATATATATATATATATATATATATATATATATATATATATATATATATATATATATATATATATATATATATATATATATATATATATATACATATATATATATATATATATATATATATATATATATATATATATATATATATATATATATATATATATGTATATATATATATATATATATATATATATATATATATATATATATATATATATATATATATATATATATATATATATATATATATATATATATATATATATATATATATATATATATATATATACTATCCCTGGGGATAGGGGAGCAAGAATACTTCCCACGTATTCCCTGCGTGTCGTAGAAGGCGACTAAAAGGGGAGGGAGTGGGGGGCTGGAAATCCTCCCCTCTCGTTTTTTTTTTAATTTTCCAAAAGAAGGAACAGAGAATTGGGCTAGGTGAGGGTAGTCCCTCAAAGGCTCAGTCCTCTGTTCTTAACGCTACCTCGATAATGCGGGAAATGGCGAATAGTTTGAAAGAAAAGAAAGAAAGATATATATATATATATATATATATATATATATATATATATATATATATATACATATGCAAGGCAAGGCAGCAGGTTTGGATGGTATTGCAGTGGAATTTATTAAAAAAGGGGGTGACTCTATTGTTGACTGGTTGGTAAGGTTATTTAATGTATGTATGACTCATGGTGAGGTGCCTGAGGATTGGCGGAATGCGTGCATAGTGCCATTGTACAAAGGCAAAGGGGATAAGAGTGAGTACTCAAATTACAGAGGTATAAGTTTGTTGAGTATTCCTGGTAAATTATATGGGAGGGTATTGATTGAGAAGGTGAAGGCATGTACAGAGCATCAGATTGGGGAAGAGCAGTGTGGTTTCAGAAGTGGTAGAGGATGTGTGGATCAGGTGTTTGCTTTGAAGAATGTATGTGAGAAATACTTAGAAAAGCAATATGGATTTGTATGTAGCATTTATGGATCTGGAAAAGGCATATGATAGAGTTGATAGAGATGCTCTGTGGAAGGTATTAAGAATATATGGTGTGGGAGGAAAGTTGTTAGAAGCAGTGAAAAGTTTTTATCGAGGATGTAAGGCATGTGTACGTGTAGGAAGAGAGGAAAGTGATTGGTTCTCAGTGAATGTAGGTTTGCGGCAGGGGTGTGTGATGTCTCCATGGTTGTTTAATTTGTTTATGGATGGGGTTGTTAGGGAGGTAAATGCAAGAGTTTTGGAAAGAGGGGCAAGTATGAAGTCTGTTGGGGATGAGAGAGCTTGGGAAGTAAGTCAGTTGTTGTTCGCTGATGATACAGCGCTGGTGGCTGATTCATGTGAGAGACTGCAGAAGCTGGTGACTGAGTTTGGTAAAGTGTGTGGAAGAAGAAAGTTAAGAGTAAATGTGAATAAGAGCAAGGTTATTAGGTACAGTAGGGTTGAGGGTCAAGTCAATTGGGAGGTGAGTTTGAATGGAGAAAAACTGGAGGAAGTGAAGTGTTTTAGATATCTGGGAGTGGATCTGGCAGCGGATGGAACCATGGAAGCGGAAGTGGATCATAGGGTGGGGGAGGGGGCGAAAATTCTGGGGGCCTTTTAAGAATGTGTGGAAGTCGAGAACATTATCTCGGAAAGCAAAAATGGGTATGTTTGAAGGAATAGTGGTTCCAACAATGTTGTATGGTTGCGAGGCGTGGGCTATGGATAGAGTTGTGCGCAGGAGGATGGATGTGCTGGAAATGAGATGTTTGAGGACAATGTGTGGTGTGTGGTGGGTTGATCGAGTGAGTAACGTAAGGGTGAGAGAGATGTGTGGAAACAAAAAGAGCGTGGTTGAGAGAGCAGAAGAGGGTGTTTTGAAGTGGTTTGGGCACATGGAGAGGATGAGTGGGGAAAGATTGACTAAGAGGATATATGTGTCGGAGGTGGAGGGAACAAGGAGAAGAGGGAGACCAAATTGGAGGTGGAAAGATGGAGTGAAAAAGATTTTGTGTGATCGGGGCCTGAACATGCAGGAGGGTGAAAGGAGGGCAAGGAATAGAGTGAATTGGAACGATGTGGTATACCGGGGTTGACGTGCTGTCAGTGGATTGAATCAAGGCATGTGAAGCGTCTGGGGTAAACCATGGAAAGCTGTGTAGGTATGTATATTTGCGTGTGTGGACGTATGTATAAACATGTGTATGGGGGGGGTTGGGCCATTTCTTTTATCTGTTTCCTTGCGCTACCTCGGAAACGCGGGAGACAGCGACAAAGTATAATAAATATAAATAAATATATATATATATATATATATATATATATATATATATATATATATATATATATATATATATATATATATATATATATATATATATATATATATATATATATATATATTTTTTTTTTTTTGCCTTTGTCGCTGTCTCCCGCGTTTGCGAGGTAGCGCAAGGAAACAGACGAAAGAAATGGCCCAACCCACACCCCATACACATGTATATACATACACGTCCACACACGCAAATATACGTACCTACACAGCTTTCCATGGTTTACCTCAGACGCTTTATGCCCTGATTCAATCCACTGACAGCACGTCAACCCCGGTATACCACATCGATCCAATTCACTCTATTCCTTGCCCGCCTTTCACCCTCCTGCATGTTCAGGCCCCGATCGCACAAAATCTTTTTCACTCCATCTTTCCACCTTCAATTTAGTCTCCCACTTCTCCTCGTTCCCTCCACCTCCGACACATATATCCTCTTGGTCAATCTTTCCCCACTCATTCTCTCCATGTGCCCAAACCATTTCAAAACACCCTCTTCTGCTCTCTCAAACACGCTCTTTTTATTTCCACACATCTCTCTTACCCTTACATTACTTACTCGATCAAACCACCTCACACCACACATTGTCCTCAAACATCTCATTTCCAGCACATCCACCCTCGTGCGCACAATTCTATCTATAGCCCACGCCTCGCAACAATACAACATTGTTGGAACCACTATTCCTTCAAACATAGCCATTTTTGCTTTCCGAGATAATGTTCTCGACTTCCACACATTCTTCAAGGCTCCCAGGATTCTCCCCCTCTCCCCCACCCTATGATTCACTTTCGCTTCCATGGTTCCATCCGCTGCCAGATCCACTCCCAGATATCTAAAACACTTTACTTCCTCCAGTTTTTCTCCATTCAAACTTACCTCCCAATTGACTTGACCCTCAACCCTACTGTACCTAATAACCTTGCTCTTATTTACATTTACTCTTGACTTTCTTCTTTCACACACTTTACCAAACTCAGTCACCAGCTTCTACAGTTTCTCACATGAATCAGCCACCAGCGCCCTATTATCAGCGAACAACAACTGACTGACTTTCCAAGCTCTCTCATCCACAACAGACTGCATACTTGCCCCTCTTTCCAAAACTTTTGCATTCACCTCCCTAACAACCCCATCCATAAACAAATTAAACAACCATGGAGACATCATACACCCCTGCCGCAAACCTACATTCACTGAGAACCAATCACTTTCCTCTCTTCCTACACGTACACATGCATTACATACTCGATAAAAACTTTTCACTGCTTCTAACAACTTGCCACCCACACCATATATTCTTAATACCTTCCACAGAGCATCTCTATCAACTCTATCATATGCCTTCTCCAGATCCATAAATGCTACATACAAATCAATTTGCTTTTCTAAGTATTTCTCACATACATTCTTCAAAGCAAACACATGATCCACACACCCTCTACCACTTCTGAAACCACAGTGCTCTTCCCCAATCTGATGTTTTGTACATGGCTTCACCCTCTCAATTAATACCCTCCCATATAATTTACCACGAATACTCAACAAACTTATACCTCTGTAATTTGAGCACTCACTCTTATCCCCTTTGCCTTTGTACAATGGCACTATGCACGCATTCCGCCAATCCTAAGGCACCTCACCATGAGTCATACATATATCAAATAACCTAACCAACCAGTCAACAATACAGTCATACCCTTTTTTAATTAATTCCACTGCAATACCATCCAAACCTGCTGCCTTGCCGGCTTTCATCTTCCGCAAGGCTTTTACTACCTCTTCTCTGTTTACCAAATCATTTTCCCCAACTCTCTCACTTTGCACACCAACTCGACCAAGACACCCTATATCTGCCACTCTATCATCAAACACATTCAACATACCTTCAAAATACTCACTCCAACTCCTTCTCACATCACCACTACTTGTTATCACCTCCCCATTAGCGCCCTTCACTGAAGTTCCCATTTGCTCCCTTGTGTTACGCACTTTATTTACCTCCTTCCAGAACATCTTTTTATTGTATTCTTTTCTATTTGTTTTATTCTATTCTATATATATATATATATATATATATATATATATATATATATATATATATATATATATATATATATATATATATATATATATATATATATATATATGTATATATATATATATATATATATATAAATATATATATATATATATATATATATATATATATATATATATATATATATTTTTTTTTTTTTTTTTTTTATACTTTGTCGCTGTCTCCCGCGTTTGCGAGGTAGCGCAAGGAAACAGACGAAAGAAATGGCCCAACCCCCCCCATACACATGTACATACACACGTCCACACACGCAAATATACATACCTACACAGCTTTCCATGGTTTACCCCGGACGCTTCACATGCCTTGATTCAATCCACTGACAGCACGTCAACCCCTGTATACCACATCGCTCCAATTCACTCTATTCCTTGCCCTCCTTTCACCCTCCTGCATGTTCAGGCCCCGATCACATAAAATCCTTTTCACTCCATCTTTCCACCTCCAATTTGGTCTCCCTCTTCTCCTCGTTCCCTCCACCTCCGACACATATATCCTCTTGGTCAATCTTTCCTCACTCATTCTCTCCATGTGCCCAAACCATTTCAAAACACCCGCTTCTGCTCTCTCAACCACGCTCTTTTTATTTCCACACATCTCTCTTACCCTTACGTTACTTACTCGATCAAACCACCTCACACCACACATTGTCCTCAAACATCTCATTTCCAGCACATCCATCCTCCTGCGCACAACTCTATCCATAGCCCATGCCTCGCAACCATACAACATTGTTGGAACTACTATTCCTTCAAACATACCCATTTTTGCTTTCCGGGATAATGTTCTCGACTTCCACACATTTTTCAAGGCTCCCAAAATTTTCGCCCCCTCCCCCAGCCTATGATCCACTTCCGCTTCCATGGTTCCATCCGCTGACAGATCCACTCCCAGATATCTAAAACACTTCACTTCCTCCAGTTTTTCACCATTCAAACTCACCTTCCAATTGACTTGACCCTCAACCCTACTGTACCTAATAACCTTGCTCTTATTCACATTTACTCTTAACTTTCTTCTTCCACACACTTTACCAAACTCCGTCACCAGCTTCTGCAGTTTCTCACATGAATCCGCCACCAGCGCTGTATCATCAGCGAACAACAACTGACTCACTTCCCAAGCTCTCTCATCCCCAACAGACTTCATACTTGCCCCTCTTTCCAAAACTCTTGCATTTACCTCCCTAACAACCCCATCCATAAACAAATTAAACAACCATGGAGACATCACACACCCCTGCCGCAAACCTACATTCACTGAGAACCAATCACTTTCCTCTCTTCCTACACGTACACATGCCTTACATCCTCGATAAAAACTTTTCACTGCTTCTAACAACTTGCCTCCCACACCATATATTCTTAATACCTTCCACAGAGCATCTCTATCAACTCTATCATATGCCTTCTCCAGATCCATGAATGCTACATACAAATCCATTTGCTTTTCTAAGTATTTCTCACATACATTCTTCAAAGCAAACACCTGATCCACACAACCTCTACCACTTCTGAAACCACACTGCTCTTCCCCAATCTGATGCTCTGTACATGCCTTCACCCTCTCAATCAATACCCTCCCATATAATTTACCAGGAATACTCAACAAACTTATACCTCTGTAATTTGAGCGCTCACTCTTATCCCCACTCTTATATATATATATATATATATATATATATATATATATATATATATATATATATATATATATATATATATATATATATATATATATATATTTATATATATATATATATATATATATATATATAAATATATATATATATATATATATATATATATATATATATATATATATATATATATATATATATATATATATATATATATATATATATATATATATATATATATATATATTATTATCATTTTTTATTATACTTTGTCGCTGTCTCCCGCGTTTGCGAGGTAGCGCAAGGAAACAAACGAAAGAAATGGCCCACCCCCCCCATACACATGTATATACATACGTCCACACACGCAAATATACATACCTACACAGCTTTTCATGGTTTACCCCAGACGCTTCATATGCCTTGATTCAATCCACTGACAGCACGTCAACCCCGTTATACCACATCGCTCCAATTCACTCTATTCCTTGCCCTCCTTTCACCCTCCTGCATGTTCAGGCCCCGATCACACAAAATCTTTTTCACTCCATCTTTCCACCTCCAATTTGGTCTCCCTCTTCTCCTTGTTCCCTCCACCTCCTACACATATATCCTCTTGGTCAATTTTTCCTCACTCATCCTCTCCATGTGCCCAAATCACTTCAAAACACCCTCTTCTGCTCTCTCAACCACGCTCTTTTTATTTCCACACATCTCTCTTACCCTTACGTTACTTACTCGATCAAACCACCTCACACCACACATTGTCCTCAAACATCTCATTTCCAGCACATCCATCCTCCTGCGCACAACTCTATCCATAGCCCACTCCTCGCAACCATACAACATTGTTGGAACCACTATTCCTTCAAACTTACCCATTTTTGCTTTCCGAGATAATGTTCTCGACTTCCACACATTCTTCAAGGCCCCCAGAATTTTCGCCCCCTCCCCCACCCTATGATCCACTTCTGCTTCCATGGTTCCATCCGCTGCCAGATCCACTCCCAGATATCTAAAACACTTCACTTCCTCCAGTTTTTCTCCATTCAAACTCACCTCCCAATTGACTTGACCCTCAACCCTACTGTATCTAATAACCTTGCTCTTATTCACATTTACTCTTAACTTTCTTCTTCCACACACTTTACCAAACTCAGTCACCAGCTTCTGCAGTTTCTCACATGAATCAGCCACCAGCGCTGTATCATCAGCGAACAACAACTGACTCACTTCCCAAGCTCTCTCATCCCCAACAGACTTCATAGATATATATATATATATATATATATATATATATATATATATATATATATATGTATGTATATATATATATATATATATATATATATATATATATATATATATATATATATATATATATATATATATATATATATATATATATATATATATATATATATATATATATATATATTACATGAATATTACAAGAAAATGGGTGATGAGGAACCACAAAGTAATCATTCTTCTCTCACCAGGGAAAGCCGACTCTTCCAGGTAGTGGGACAAGGTGGGAAACCCCATACGCGTTTGGTTTCAGATTTAGGTGATGTCAACGACGACAAACACGAGATAAGAGTTGTCGGCGACTCCATGACAGGAGGACACCTAGAGGTATTCTGCGCCAGAGACCCTTCACGCCGTAAACATTTATGTTTTTCAGGTGCCAAGGTAGATGATGTTGCCGATGTTGTATGCGAGGCTTGTGGTGGCACTAATGATGAAACACTTGTTATCTGTCATTTACGTTCTAAATTCGTACTGAAGGAGAGATCGCAAGAGCTTTTGGTGACATAGCTCCTGCTTATTTGACGTGTTTGAGATAAACCTATTAAAATTATGATTACAACAGTTCTTCCCTCGATTGGAGCAAGAAACGGCTTCTTTGATAAGGTGATCAGAGTAAGTAATAGAATAGTGAACCTCGGATTTCAGGAAGGAGTTGAGTTCATATAAATGTGGTAGTATTTGTACACTCACAGTGTTAAGTTTATGAAGGACTGACTACACCTGAATGAAGTGGGAGCTGCACGTTTTCGTAGGCTACTTAGTGAGTCTACACGAGCGTTTTGGTCATGAAACCCAGCTCGTGTGCAGCAGACTCATCCCCCTTCGAATGCACATTTCTAGGTCTCAGTTTCGTGAAAAGATATTTCATGTTAACGCTCAGGGTATACGAAATAAAGTGTCAGCGTTAGTGACATCAGCGTTAGAAGGAAAATATTAGATTATTGCCATTTCCGAGTCTTGTTTAGATATGAGCGATAGAAATTTCCTCAACGAATACTTAACTCTGTGTAACAGGGATAGGGAGGCATGGTAAACGTTGGTGTCCTGCTCATTGTCAAATCCCGTAGTTAAAATTGTTGTAGCAGTTGAGAATGTCAATTTCATTTCTTGTAGAAATTAATGATAAAGTAATATAATGATAACAGGACTAGTTTATAGACCTCCTGCACAGGCACTAAAGGTAGACGAAAGACTTTATGATCAGTTAGCGGAAAATTTTAAAGAGCAAGATGCTTGATAATGCCTTAATCTGATTAGTCAAGTCACCTACTCGCGACAAGAATTTATCAGATTTCGGTCTCACTACAAATAAAGACCACTTTAGTAATAATGAAGAGAATTTTGGTACAAGTGATCACCAACAATTCACTTTTGAAGTCACTTCCTATACTGCACGTAATGTTAGTCAACATGACAGTTGCGAAAAAATACCCTATTTCAAATGTGCCAATTTTAATGTTCTTCGAACTGCTTTTGACAGAGAGACTTGGAATGATATAGTCAATGAAAACGAGAGGAACATAACTTGGCAAAGCTTCACTAAAACCTTCAAAGCAGCAGAGGGAATATACGCACCAGTGCGCAATAGATCGTCTATTTTTAAAGCGAAATCAAGGTGATCAACTTGTGAAATAGAAATATGCCTGTTTTCTAAGAAAGCAACTCATAAGAAACTTAGAGAATCCATTAACCAATATGGCAGCGTAAGTTATGTAAATTTGCGTATAGAAAGTAAGAGGGTTATACGACAAAGTAACTCCTCAATATGAAGCGTATACTGCTAAATATAGCAAAAGAAACCAAAAGAATTTTCATAGTAATGTTAGAAGCAAGAGAGTTATCATCCAGTCAATAGGTCCATTGATCAGGGAAAATGGTGACTTGCTTCATGACTATGAAGCCAGGGTATAATATCAAATGACTTTTATACACCTTTATCAACAATCGAAGGCAAGCCATATCCCGAAACCAGTTTCATTGACAACAAGGGAAAACGTTCTTCAATAAATTGACATACAAGCCGAAGACATACTTTCATTACTATACAGAGTTAAAAGAAAAAACGAAAATAAAACGGTCGGCACTGATAAGATTATATGAGGACAAAGAAAGAGGCGAAAAATGAGGTAGTGAAGCCTTTGACTACGCTTTTCCATAAGACACTTACTACGGGAAAAGTTTCAGATGAATGGAGGTTTGCCAAAGTAACACCAGTATTCAAAAAGACTAGTAAGTTACTGCCCGAAAATTATCGTCCAATTAGCTTATCTGTAATTGGAAAACTTATAGAAACCATAATTCGAGATCGAATTGTAAACCATTTAGAGGACCACCACTTAATATACGATTCAGAGCATGGTTTCCGAAGAAAAAACTCATGTATGACAAATCTGTTGATTTCTTTTATGATGTAATCAACATGTATGGTGTAAGTAAAGTAATTAATATTGTCTATCTAGATTTTCAAAAAACTTTCGATGAGGTTCCGCATCAAAGATCACTAGCAAAGATTAGTTACATGGCATTGATGGGGTTGTACTTCAGTGGATAGGAAATTGGTTAACTGGCCACAAATAGACTGGTGATTCATGGTCAAGCCTGAGAATGGTTAGACGAAACAAGTGGAGTGCCAGAAGGATTAGTCTTGGAACCAGTTCTCTTTCTTATAGATATCAATGATATTGGTAATGGGCTGCATTGATCAAAAGTGGCAAAAGAATTCTAATGTCAAAAAGTCCAAAGTTTTTATATATCTTTAGTAGAAACGAAAAGGCAAGCTACAGGATGAATTCTGTTGAACTGTGAATTGTAGATGAGGAAAAGACTTGAGTGTAATAATCTCTAGCAACCTAGAATCAAGAGAGCAGGTCACAGATGCAGCAAAAAGGGCGAATAAAATTCTTGGTTTCAGTGGAAATTCTTAATATTACAATTGATTGGTTCGTTCACATCTTGTATAATGTGCTCAGCTTTTGGTCACCCTATCTAAAAAAGATAGAGACTGAGAGAGAGTATAGTGTCTAGCTATCAGGATGATTAAAGGGGAGATACAAATCCTAAGAAATCAGATTATACGACTTGAATCTATTTAGCTTACAAAAGAAAAGTCTCGTAAGTAATCTAATACAAGTATTCAGAATGATCAGTCTTTGTTAATCTAGACCTATCAAGTTACTTATGATTTCATTCGTCTGATTTTGCTCATTGTAATGGAAGGAAACTTGTAGGCAAATGATTTCCCTCAAATGAGACGAAGGGCTATTTGTACAACAGGATTGTTAAGATATGGAACGATCTATTGATAAGAGTGTTGAAAGTAGTACTACTGATACGCTTAAGGTTGACTACAAAAATACTCCACGTCAAGTATTTCCTCCTAGTAAAGAACGCGTTGACGCAGCAGCGAGATCCATACATCAGCGAGAGGCTACGGAGATGCTATTTTAAGCTTATCATGGCCTTGGGTTACGCTACCTCCCTGCCACACAGATGTCCGGGTTTCGATTCTCGGGTTATAGTGTAAATACTTTACGCACACACACATGCTAATGTGTTATATATATATATATATATATATATATATATATATATATATATATATATATATATATATATATATATATATATATATATATATATATATATATATATATATATATATATATATATATATATATATTTCTATTTTGTACTCGATTGCCGTTTCCCACGCTAGCGAGGTAATGCAAGGAACACACGAAGATGCACCGACAGCAATCTATCCACAACCATGTTCCACAGCCCTTTCCATGATTTTCCCCTGGCCACTTCACATGCCATGGTTCAGGCCATAAATAGCACGTCAACCACTGTATACCACATCCTTCTAATTCATTCTATCCCGTGCACACCTTTCTCCCTCCTGCATGTTTAGACTTCAATCACTCAAAGTTATTCCATCCTTCCGTGTCCAATTAGGTCTCAACTTCCTCATTGTTCCTTCCGTTTCTTGACACATACTACATCCTTTTCATGTCAACCTCTCCTCACCCATTCTCTTCATGTCCTTACCACTTCAGCACATCTTCCTTAGCTCTCTCACCACACTTCTTATTTTCACACCTCTCTCTTACCCATTTATTACTTACTCGATGAAGCCACCTCGTACCACATATTGTCCTCAAACATTTCATCTCTAAATAATCCAAACTCCTCCGAATATCCTCACCTATAGACTCACAAAAACAACCCAGTTCTCCAGATACTATTTCTTAATATCAAAACTATCACCAATAACCACCATCAGTACAAGTTTGAATTACATACAATATAACATAGAGTTTATGTTATACAATCACAATTAAAACATATTTAGAATTACAATGATATATCGACACAATGACGGTAATTGAATTAGTTGCTTGATACCTTCTACTGGTTTTCTGTCAATAGCCTCACGAAAAATATTTCTGCGGTTCATAAATCAACTTTACTGGTGATAATAACGACACTCCGCGTGGTTAGTTTTGGAGCATGTGTTTGCAAGTGCCATTATTATTTGTTGTATCGGATCGTTACACCATATGTATGGGTCAGTATATTGCTCCAGTATCGCCTGATGTCGTTAATGCGCCCATACACTCCACCATAAACATGCTCCTATGCCCTTATTGGTAAGCGGAGAGAGTTGGAGCCATACTCGTGTAATTTCTCTCGTACAGCATCCAACCACTTCTGCCACTTCGTGACTCTGGTATTAACTTATCTATATTTCATACATCTTTATTCATTTAATCTTCAAAATATACCAAAAAAAAAGAATTAGCATAAAAACACGGATGCAATAGCTTCATTATGATAGCAATCATTATTTTCCCTAATGTATATAATCTCTATTTCTTTTAATTTCATTTAATGATTGCTATTCGTCATCTCTTTCGGTGCAGCAAAATCCTATTTTTGAAACTCGCTGATCACATCACAAACCAACAGTAAACGTTACACCACATTCAGCCTCTTCCTTTCAGCAATGTTTCCGAAGGTATGATTTGGCCTACTGTTCATTAAGGTCTTGCTGATGGTGTTATTGTACTGGAAAGCAACATTACAAGCACTGTTTTTTAGAACTTGTCTTAGATTAGCTAAGTTAGGAGAATTGGGTAATGCTAAACGTTTAGACTTATCTTTATTCCTCACATTTTTGTTACATTACGCATAAAGTGTCTCCTTCGCTTTCCAGTAAGCTTTGTACAAAAACCAACTGGGATAATAAACTGCCTAAAGATACGTCTTATATGACTATATTCATCTTCCAGGCTTACGCCGTCAAATGTAAGGCATATGAATATATTCATATAGGCCAGACTGGTAGAACTATAACGGAGAGGTGTTATTGGCTCTGACACTCAGTATGCAGTATAACCACAAAATGCAGTCGCTAAACATTGTCATGAAAATTTTTCACCCCATAGATCTTGAAAATCTCGTTTTTTAATACCACTCTGCTGATTATGCAACACGCAACGTCATTGAATCTTAATTGATAATACTAAGAACTTTAGTTTGTTCCAAGGCAGTTCTAAAGCCCATCCTAGCATTGACCACATCATTATGAGAGAATTGACAAAACACGAAAACATAAAAAAAGTTGTTCAAGACACACTCAGCTACCCAGGTCAACCCCCGCCACGTGATCCCCCTTAATCACTCTCCCTTACAACGGTTATGACCAGACAAAACAGACAGTGCTTGCCCTATAAAGATTGGCGTTGGACGGCGGGAGTCAGGTGTGATGTTGGGATTGAAATAACTTTGTTAAGTACTGGCACCTGATGAGGTTGACTGTCTCCACGAAACATGTCATGCCACATGTACAGAAAAATTACTTGTTAAACAAAATTGCATGAACCACTGAAGCGCGATTTCACTATCCTACCACTATACTTATGTTGTGAGATCATCGTCCCCAAAGTTTGTCTCGATTGTCTTATACAAAATTGGTTACAGTTTTTACATGGGACTTTATAAACAGCACCTGTATTATTTGATAAGCTATTTTTGATCATGGCTTTCTTGATGGTGTTCTCATATTTGAATACTACTTGTATAATGTTTTTTGAGAAGTAAACACACTCGAAAAAATTCTCATGGAAGGGAAGACAAGGGTTCTTTGATAACTTTTCCGTTCTGACATTTTTTGGCCCCCTGTAGGAACGTTTTCTTGCTGTATTCTGACACTAGTTAAGTATATATCCTGGATATCTTAGCCTCTGTCCAGTGCACTGAATCATTTTCAATTTATCATCTAAAACTTCAGGATCTGAAATCCTATATTCTCTCAGGTACATAGATATGAAGATCGATCTTTTCATATTAATAGGTTGATTTGAATAATAGTGGAAATAAGAAAGTATATATATGGGTTTTCCGTAAACCTTATTTTTCATACCTTTATCCCTGATAACATCTACATCCAAAAAGGTAACTTTTTTTTTCATTTCAGCTTCATGAGGAAACTTTATAGTGGGAGCAAACGAGTCTAATTTATGAAGAAAGTCCTCAATTGATAGATTATTAGGCAAAAAGCAAAATTTGTCGTCCACATATCGGAGCCAAACTATGTTTGTTTCTGTATAGCGTTTAGTGAATAGCTTTCAAAATACTCCATGTAAATATTTGTTAACACAACGAAGAAGGGATTACCCATGGCCTTACCGGATTGTTGTGGAAAATGATTGCCCTCAAACACCAAAAATTAATTATCTACACACAATACACTGCTAAGATAGGCCAACAGAGAAACGGCATATGACAACATAAAGCTTCTTTAAATCACCGTATCGACTGGGAAGAAGCTAAGACCATATCTAAATTAAACTGTTTTAGTGGAAGAAAAATAAATTAATCATGTTCAATCTCTGGCACACTTGATCAAAATGTAAATATGTACTCTGGCCACCTTGAATGTGAGAAACTGAAAACTGAAATGATGATAAAAAAGTACCCTCCAGAATAACTCTGTCCACACACCATGTAAGGAGAGAAAGGTCAGATGCGTCAGGTCACATAGTTCCCACCTGCTCTCCATGGGGAATGTTGAAGCCTCCCCTCACTGTTACCTCTGTGCTTTTAAGGAGTTCAGCGCTTGCATCTCTCCAACTCTGTCTGAGGATGTAATAAACGAAAGTACTCACCGTTCCATATTCTCTCTTTCCAGTGATGATTGTGCATATACCTCTTCAAGGTGAAGTGAAGTACCAGGAGAGATTGAGTGCAGAATGGAAAAAGGTGAGAGAAAATGACGTAAGGGGACTGGGGAGGGAATGTGATGCATTTAGGGAAGCAGTGATGGCTTGCGCAAAAGATACCTGTGGCATGAAAAAGGTGGGAGGTGGGCAGATTAGAAAGGGTAGTGAGTGGTGGACTGGAGAAGTAAGATTGTTAGTGAAAGAGAAGAGAGATGCGTTTGGACGATTTCGATTAAAATAAAGTGCGTGAGATAAGAGAATAAATGGGAACATCAGTGAAATGGGCTAAGGGGAGGTATAACATGTAGTGGTGATGAGAGAAGATGGAGTGAGTATTTAGGTTTGTTACAAGTGTGTGATAATAGAGTGGCAGATATAGAGTGTTTTGGTCGAGGTAGTGTGCGAAGTGAGAGGGTCAGGGAGAATGGTTTGGTAAACATAGAAGAGGTAATAAAAACCTTGCGGAAGATGCAAGCCGGCAAGACGGCGGGCTTGGAAGGTATTGCTGTGGAATTTATCAAAAATGAGGGTGATTATGTTGTTCACTGGTTGGTGAGAATACTCAGTGTATGTATGGTTCATGTTGAAGTACCTGAGGATTGCCGTAATGCATGCATAGTGCTACTGTATAAAGGTAAAGGAGATAAAGGTGAGTGTTCATATCGCAGAGGTATAAGTTTCTTGAGTAATCCTGGGGTATTATATGGGAGGGTATTGACTGAGAGGGTCATGGCATGTACAAAGCATCAGATTGGGGAAGAGCAGTAAGATTTCAGAAGTGGTAGAGGATGTGTGGATCAGGTGTATGCTTTGAAGAATGTATGTGAGAAATACATAGAAAAACAGATGGATTTTCATATAGCATTTATGAATCTGGAGAAGGCATATGATAGAGTTGATAGAAATGCTCTGTGGAAGGTATTAAGAATATATGGTGGGGAGGTAAGTTGCTAGAAGTAGTGAAAATTTTTATCAAGGATGTAAGGCATGTGTACGAGTAGGAAGAGAAGAAAGCGATTGGTATACAGTGAATGTTGATTTGCAGCAAGGGTGCGTAATGTGTCCATGGTTTTTTAATTTGTCAATGGATGGGGTTGTTAGGGAGGTGAATGCAAGAGTTTTGGAGAGAGGGCAAATATGCTGTCTGTTGTAGATGAGTAAGATTTCAGAAGTGGTAGAGGATGTGTGGATCAGGTGTATGCTTTGAAGAATGTATGTGAGAAATACATAGAAAAACAGATGGATTTTCATATAGCATTTATGAATCTGGAGAAGGCATATGATAGAGTTGATAGAAATGCTCTGTGGAAGGTATTAAGAATATATGGTGGGGAGGTAAGTTGCTAGAAGTAGTGAAAATTTTTATCAAGGATGTAAGGCATGTGTACGAGTAGGAAGAGAAGAAAGCGATTGGTATACAGTGAATGTTGATTTGCAGCAAGGGTGCGTAATGTGTCCATGGTTTTTTAATTTGTCAATGGATGGGGTTGTTAGGGAGGTGAATGCAAGAGTTTTGGAGAGAGGGCAAATATGCTGTCTGTTGTAGATGAGTAAGATTTCAGAAGTGGTAGAGGATGTGTGGATCAGGTGTATGCTTTGAAGAATGTATGTGAGAAATACATAGAAAAACAGATGGATTTTCATATAGCATTTATGAATCTGGAGAAGGCATATGATAGAGTTGATAGAAATGCTCTGTGGAAGGTATTAAGAATATATGGTGGGGAGGTAAGTTGCTAGAAGTAGTGAAAATTTTTATCAAGGATGTAAGGCATGTGTACGAGTAGGAAGAGAAGAAAGCGATTGGTATACAGTGAATGTTGATTTGCAGCAAGGGTGCGTAATGTGTCCATGGTTTTTTAATTTGTCAATGGATGGGGTTGTTAGGGAGGTGAATGCAAGAGTTTTGGAGAGAGGGCAAATATGCTGTCTGTTGTAGATGAGAGGCCATGGGATGTGAGTCAGTTGTTACCTGGTGATACAGCGCTGGTGGCTAATTCGGGTGAGAAACTGCAAAAGCTGATGACTGAGTTTGGTAAAGTGTGTGAAAGAGGAAAGCTGGGAGACAATGTAAATAAGATCAAGGTTATTAGGTTCAGTAGCGTTGCGTGACAAGTAAATTGGGAGGTAAGTTTGAACGGAGAAAAACTGAAGAAACTGAAGTGTTTTACATATCTGGGAGTAGATTTAGCAGTGAATGGAACAATGGAAGCGGAAGTGAGTCACAAGATGGGGGAGGGGGCAAAGGTTCTGGAAGCATTGAAGAATGTGTGGAAGGTGAGAACGATATCTCTGAGAGCACAAAATGGGTATGTTTCAAGGAATAGTTGTTCTAAAAATGTAATATGTCTGTGAAGCATGGGATATAGCTAGGGTTGTGCGGAAGAGGGTGGGTATATTGGAAATGAGATATTTGAGGACAATATGTCGTGTGAGATGGTTTGATCGAGTAAGTAATGAAAGGGTAAGAGAGATGTGTGGTAATAAAAAGTTTGGTTGACAGAGCAGAAGAGGGTGAAATGAAATGGTTTGATCACATGGAAAGAATGAGTGAGGAGAGATTGACAAAGAGGATATATGTGTCAGGGGTGGAGAGAACGAGGAGAAGTGGAAGACCACATTGGAGGTGGAAGGATGGACTGAAAAAGATTTGGAGCGATCGGGGCCTGAACATGCATGAGGATGAAAGGCGTGCAAGGAATAGAGTGAATTGGAACGCTGTGGTATACCGGGGTAGATGTGCTGTCATTGGATTGAACCAGGATATGTGAAGCATCTGGTGTAAACCATGGGAAGTTTTGTGGGGCCTGGATGTGGAAAGGTAGCTGTGGTTTCGGTGCTTTATACATGACAGATAGAGACTGATTGTGAGAGAATGTGGCATTTGTTAACTTTTACTAGCGCTTCCTCGCGCGCGTACGGGGGAAGCCGGATTGTCATTTCATGTGTAGCAGGGTGGCGACGGGAATGAATAGGGACAAGTATGAATTATGTACATGTGTATATATGTATGTGTGAGTGCATGTATATGTATCTATACGCTAAAATGTAAAGGTATGTATATGTGCGTTTGTCGGCACGTATGTATATAAATATGTATCTTGGTGGTTTGGGCCATTCGTTCGTCTGTTTCCTTGCGCTACCTCGCTATCGCGGGAGACAGCGACAAAGTATATATATTTATACATATTTATTTATTTATCTATTTTGCTTTGTCACTGTCTCCCGCGTTAGCGAGGTAGCGCAAGGAAACAGACGAAAGAATGGCCCAACCCGCCCACATACACATGTATATACATACACGTCCACACACGCAAATATACATACCTATACATCCCAATGTACACATATATATACACACACAGACATATACATACATACACACGTACATAATTCATACTCTCTGCCTTTATTTGTTCCCATCGCCACCTCGCCACACATGGAATAACAACCCCCTCCCCCCTCCTTTGTGCGAGGAAGCGCTAGGAAAAGACACCAAAGGCCCCATTCGTTCACACTCAGTCTCTAGCTGTCATGTAATAATGCACCGAAACCACAGCTCCCTTTCCACAACTAGTCCCCTCACACTTTCCATGGTTTACCCCAGACGCTTCACATGCCCTGGTTCAATCCATTGACAGCACGTCGACCCCGGTATACCACATCGTTCCAATTCACTCTATTAATTGCAGGCCTTTCACCCTCCTGCATGTTCAGGCCCCGATCACTCAAAATCTTTTTCACTCCATCTTTCCACCTCCAATTTGGTCTCCCACTTCTCCTCGTTCCCTCCACCTCTGACACATATTTCCGCTTGGTCAATCTTTCTCACTCATTCTCTCCATGTGACCAAACCATTTCAAAGCACCCTCTTCTGCTCTCTCAACCACACTCTTTTTATTTCCACACATCTCTCTTACCCTTACATTACTTACTCGATCAAACCACCTCACACCACATATTGTCACGAAACATCTCATTTCCAGCACATCCACCTTAATGCGCACAACTCTATCCATAGCCCACGCCTCGCAACCATACAACATTGTTGGAACCACTATTCCTTTAAACATACCCATTTTTGCTTTCCGAGATAATGTTCTCGACATCCAAATATTCTTCAAGGCTCCGAGAATTTTCGCCCCCTCCCCCACCCTATGATTCATTTCCGCTTCCATGGTTCCATCCGCTGCCAGATCCACTCCCAGATATCTAAAACACTTTATTTCCTCCAGTTTTTCTCCATTGAAACTTACCTCCCAATTGACTTGACCCTCAACCCTATTGTACCTAATAACCTTGCTCTTATTCACATTTACTCTTAACTTTCTTCTTTCACACACTTTACCAAACTCAGTCACCAGCTTCTGCAGTTCCTTACATGAATCAGCCACCAGCGCTGTATCATCAGCTAACAACAACTGACTCACTTCCCAAGCTCTCTCATCCACAAGAGACTGCATACTTGCCCCTCTTTCCAAAACTCTTGCATTCACCTCCCTAACAAATCCACTCCCAGATATTAAACACTTCACTTCCTCCAGTTTATCTCCATCCAATCTTACATCCCAATTGACTTTTCCCTCAACCCTACTGTACCTAAAAACCTTGCTCTTATTCACATTTACTCGCAACTTTCTTTTCTCACACACTTTACCGAGCTCAGTCACCAGCTTCTGCAGTTTCATAACCGAATCAGCCACCAGCGCTGTATCATCAGGGAACAACAACTGACTCACTTCCCAAGCTCTCTCACCCACAACAGACTGCATACTTGCCCCTTTCTCCAAAACTCTTGCATTCATACCACTAACAACCCCATCCATAAACAAAATATGCAACCATGGACACATCACGCACCCCTGCCGCAAACCAACATTCAATAAGTACCAATCACTTTCCTCTCTTTCTACACGTACACATGCCTTACATCCTCGAAGAAGACTTTTCACTGCTTCTAACAACTTGCCTCCCACACCATATATTCTTAATACCTTCCATAAAGCATCTCTATCAAGTCTATCATATGCCTTCTCCAGATCCATAAATGCTACATACATACATTTGCTTTCCGAAGTATTTCTCACACACATTTTTCAAAGCAAACACCTGATCCACACATCCTCTAACACTTCTGAAACCACACTCCTCTTCCCCAGTCTGATGCTTTGCACATGCCTACACCCTCTTACTCAATACCCTCCCACATAATTTCCCAGGGATACTCAACAAATTTATACCTCTGTAATTTGAGCACTCACCTTTATCCCCTTTGCCTTTGTACAATGGCATTATACATCCATTCTACCAATCCTCAGTTACCTTACTATGAGTCATACATGCATTATATAACCCTACCAAACAGTCAACAATACAGTCACCCCCTTTTCTAATAAATTCCATTGTAATACCATCCAAGCCCGATGCCTTGCCGGCTTTCATCTTCCACAATGCTTTACTACCTCTTCTCTGTTTACCAAACCACTCTCCCTAGTTCTCTCACTTTGCACAACACCTCGACCAAAACATCCTCTATATGCCACTCTATCATCAAACACATTCGACAAACCTTCAAATACTCACTCCATCTCCATCTCACATCACCACTACTTGTTTTCACCTCCCCATTAGCCACCTTCACTGAAGTTCCAATTTGTTCCTTTGTCTTACGCACTTTATTTCCCTCCTTCTAAAACATCTTTTTATTCTCCCTAAATTTTGATGATACGCTCTCACCCCCAACTCTCATTTGCCCTCTTTTTCACTTCTTGTACCTTCTCTTGACCTCCTGCCATTTTCTTTTATACATCTCCCAATTATTTGCATTTTTTCCCTGCAAAAATCGTCCAAATGCCTCTCTCTTCTCTTTCACTAATAACATTACCTCTTCATCCCACCACTCACTACCCTTTCTAATCTGCCCACCTCCCACGCTTCTCATGCCACAAGCCTCTTTTGCACAAGCCATCACTTCTTTCCTAAATACATCCCATTCGTCCTCCACTCCCCTTATGTCCTTTGTTCCCACCTTTTTCCATTCTTTATTCAGTCTCTCCTGGTACTTCCTCACACAAGTCTCCTTCCCAACCTCACTTACTCTCACCACTCTCTTCACCCCAACATTCTCTCTTTCCTGAAAACCTCTACAAATCTTCATCTTCGCCTCGAAAAGATAATCATTAGACATCCCTCCAGTTGCACCTTTCAGCATATCAACATCCTTACATAATGGAAAAAGGCGAGAACAAAGAAGGTAAGGGGAATGGAGGAGAATTGGATGTATTTAGGGAAGCAGTGAAGGCTTGCGCAAAAGATGTTTGTGGCATGAGAAGCGAGGGAGATGAGCAAATTAGAAAGGGTAGTGAGTGGTGCGATGAAGACATAAGATTATTAGTGAAAGAGAGGAGAGAGGCATTTGAACAATTTCTGCAGGGAAATAATGCAAATGACTGGGAGATGTGTAAAAGAAAGAGGCAGGAGGTTAAGAGAAAGGTGCAAGAGGTGAAAAGAGGGCAAATGAGAGTTGGGGTAAGAGAGTACCATTAAATTTTAGCGAGAATAAAAAGAACTTTTGGAAGGAGGTAGATAAAGTGCGTAAGACAAGGGAATCAATAGGAACTTCAGTGAAGGGGCTAATGGGAATGTGATAACAAGTAGTGGTGATGTATGAAGATGGAGTGAGTATTTTGAAGGTTTTTTGAATTTGTTCAATGATAGAGTGGCAGATATAGGGTGTTTTGGTCGAGGTGGTGTGCAAAGTATGAGGGTTAGGGAGAATAATTTGGTAAACAGAGAAGAGGTAGCAAAAGCTTTGCGGAAGATGAAAGCCGGCAAGGCGGCGGGTGGATGGTATTGCAGTGGACTTTATTAGAAAAGGGGGTGACTGTATTGTTGACGGTTTGTTAAGGTTATTTAATGTATGTATGACCCATGGTTAGGTGCCCGAGGATTGGCCGAATGCTCGCATAGTCCCATTGTACAAAGGGAAAGGGGATAAGAGTGAGTGCTGAAATTACAAAGGTATAAGTTTGTTGAGTATTCCTGGTAAATTACATGGGAGGGTATTGATTGAGAGGGTGAAGGCATGTATGGAGAATAAGTTTTGGGAAGAGCAGTGTGGTTTCAGAAGTGGTAGAGGATGTGTGGATCAGGTGTTTGCTTTGAAAAATGTATGTGAGAAATGCTTAGAGAAGCAAATAGATTTGTATGTAGCATTTATGGATCTGGAGAAGGCATATGATAGAGTTGTTATAGATGCTCTGTGGAAGGTATTGAGAATATACGGTGTGGGAGGCAAGTTGTTAGAATCAGTGAAAAGTTTTTATCGAGGATGTAAGGCATGTGTACGTGTAGTAAGAGAGGAAAGTGATTGGTTCACAGTGAATGTAGGTTTGCGGCAGGGGTGTGTGATGTCTCCACGGTTGTTTAATTTGTTTATGGATGGAGTTGTTAGGGAGGTGAATGCAGGAGTTTTGGAAAGAAGGGCAAGTATGCATTCTGTTGTGGATGAGAGAGCTTGGGAAGTGAGTCATCTGTTGTTCGCTGATGACACAGCGCTGGTGGCTGAATCGTGTGAGAAACTGCAGAAGCTGGTGACTGATTTTGGTAGAGTGTGTGAAAGAATTAAGCTGAGAGAAAATGTGAACAAGAGCAAGGTTATTAGGTACAGTAGGGTTGAGGGACAAGTCAATTGGGAGGTACGTTTGAATGGAGAAAAACTGGAGGAAGTGAAGTGTTTTAGATACCTTGGAGTGGATTTGGCAGCGGATGGAACCATGGAATCGGAAGTGAATCATAGGGTGGGGGAGGGGGCGAAAATTCTGGGAGCCTTGAAGAATGTTTGGAAGTCGAGAACATTATCTCCGAAAGCAAAAATGGGTATGTTTGAAGGAATAGTGGTTCCAACAATGTTGTATGGTTGCGAGGCGTGGGCTATGGATGGAGTTGTGCGCATTAGGGTGGATGTGCTGGAAATGAGATGTTTGAGGACAATATGTGGTGTGAGGTGGTTTGATCGAGTAAGCAATGTAAGGGTAAGAGAGATGTGTGGAAATAAAAAGAGTGTGATTGAGAGAGCAGAAGAGGGTGTTTTGAAATGGTTTTGTCACATGGAGAGAGTTGTGTGGGGCTTCGATGTGGAAAGGGAGCTTTGGTTTCGGTGAATTATTACATGACAGCTAGAGACTGAGTGTGAACGAATGGGGCCTTTGTTGTCCTTTCCTAGCGCTACCTCGCACACATGAGGGGGGAGGGGGTTGTTATTCCATGTGTGGCGAGGTGGTGGTGGGAACAAATAAAGGCAGACGGTATGAATTATGTACATTTGTATATATGTATATGTGTGT